>NC_041405.2:68918922-68926422 GCF_900747795.2 Erpetoichthys calabaricus
GTTAACATGGCGGACGTTGTCGACCGTTATGACCGTTACGCATAGAATTTCGAAATGAAACCTACTTAACTTTTGTAAGTAAGCTGTAAGGAATGAGCCCTGCCAAATTTCAGCCTTCTACCTACATGGGAAGTTGGTGAATTAGTGATGAGTAAGTCAGTGAGTCAATGAGGGCTTTGCCTTTTATTAGTATAGATAATTTCTTGCCTACGATTAAATCTTGCAAGTACGATGCTATTGTTATTTCCGACCATGCACCTCTGATCTTGGAGCTAAAGTCACTATGTCCCACACACTCACCTCGCAGATGGCGCCTTAACCCGCTTCTATTAGCAGACGAGAACTTTACAGAATTTATATCCAAACAAATCAATTTTTTCCTAGAGACAAATACATCTTCAGAGGTTTCTGCAGGAATACTCTGGGAAACTTTAAAGGCCTTCTTAAGAGGACAGATTATTTCATATCTTTCCCACAGGAATAAATTAGAAACCAAGAAAGTATCAGAGCTAAAAAACTAAATACTAGAGTAGATGAAGAACATGCCAGGCTTCCAAGCGAGGCTCTACATAGGAAAAGGCAGGCTCTGCATTCAGAACTCAATATCTTGACAACTAAAGAAACTGAACAACTAATTTAGAAATCCAGGTATCATTACTATGAACACGGAGAGAAAGCTAATAAGCTTTTAGCTCAACAAATCCACAAGCAAGAAGTTCGCAATGCAATCCCAGTAATCACCAACACGAACGGAGATGAAATCATTGACCATAAAAATATAATGCACACATTTAGAGACTACTATAAATCCTTATATTCTACTGAGTTTAAAGAAGACAATACACAATCTAATGCATTTCTGGATACATTACAGGTGCCACAAATTGGTACTTTTAGTGCGGAGGAACTGGATAAACCTCTGTCACTATCAGAATTACTAGATACTATAAAGTCACTTCAAGGCGGGAATGCAGCAGGCCCTGATGGCTACCCTGCAGAATTTTATAGAAATTCTCCACTCAGCTAGCTCCCCTCCTATTAGCAACATTTACAGAATCTGGAGACAATCAAATTCTACCAAAAACTTTTCGCCAAGCATTAATCACCGTCTATCCTAAACAAAATAAGGACTTATCACAATGTGCATCGTATAGACCAATTTCACTTCTGAATAATGATGTTAAGATACTCTCAAAAATCATAGCTAGAAGGATGGAGAAAGTGCTGCCTTCGGTAAAATCACAAGATCAAACTGGATTTATCAAGGGTCGACACTTATCTTCCAATCTTCGATGCCTGTTTAATGTAATATACTCACCAATAAAGTCAAACACCCCAGAAATATTATTATCATTGGATGCAGAAAAAGCATTTGACATGATTGAATGGAAATACCTTTTCACTACATTAGAGAAATTTGGGTTTGGCCCGAACATTTGTGCATGAATCAAACTACTATATACCAATCCAGAAGCTTCAGTTTGTATTAACAACATTTGTTCAGATTACTTTAAACTAGAACGTGGTACCAGACAAGGTTGCCCCTTGTCACTACTGCTATTTGCAGTCGCCATTGAACCACTGGCGGTCCACTGTCGAAATTCTTATCAGATAAAGGGGATTTTCAGGGAAGGACTGGAACAGAAAATTTCTCTATATGCAGATTATATGGTACTATATATATCAGATCACAAAATTCTGTGCCTGCAGTCTTAACAGCACTTACAGAATTTCAAAAGATATCTGGTCTCAGAATTAATTTGAATAAAAGTGTGCTCTTTCCAGTGAATTCTCAAGCACACAATATTAGATTGGACACTTTCCCTTTTATCATTGCAGATCAGTTTAAATACCTAGGGGTAAACATTACAAGTAAACATAAAGCTCTTTATCAACAAAAGTTCTCTGTCTGTATGGAAAAAATTAAGCAAGACTTTCATAGATGGTCAAACCCTTAATCTTACTCTAGCTGGAAGAATTAACATTGTTAAGATGAATATTCTTCCTAAGCTACTTTTTTTATTTCAAAACATTCCAATATACATTAATAAATAATTTTTTAAGCAATTAGAGTCAACAATAACCTCATTTATTTGGAACTCAAAACACCCACATATCCAAAGAACGACCCTACAAAGACCTAAGGCAGAAGGTGGCATGGCTCTACCCAACTTTCAGTTTTATTACTGGGCAGCAAACATACAAGCTATAAAAACCTGGATACAAATAGATGAACATACACTGGCTTGGTCCACAATGGAAGAAAAACCCTGCAGTACTTCTTTATATTCCCTGCTTTGTGCCCCAATAAATGCAAGTTATCGGCAATATACTAACAACCCAATTGTGCTTCACTCACTCAGATTATGGAACCAATGTAGAAAGAATTTTAAGATGGAGAATCTTTTATCTGTGGCACCTCTGCAAGAGAACCCACCTCTTTCAACCCTCGCAAACATATGCAGTTTTTAATATCTGGAAAAGATTTGGTATTAAATTGCTTAGAGATCTTTATATAGACAACATCTTTGCATCCTATGAACAATTACACTCCAAATTTAACTTTCCAGCCACACATTTCTTTCACTATCTTCAAATTAGGAACTTTGTTAAACAGAACCTGCCTGATTTTCCTCATCTTGCACCTTCTTCCATGCTGGAAAAAATATGGCTCGATTTCAAGGACTTAGACACCATCTCTGCAATATATAAAATTATCTTGCAGTCCCTCCCTTTTAAAGATCCAAGAGGACAATGGGAAAAAGAACTCTTAATCAATATATCAGAAAAGGAGTGGAAAATAGCAATGCAGAGACTTCACTCGAGCTCCATATATGCAAAGCATACAATTATTCAACTCAAAATTATATATCGAGCACATCTGTCTCGCCTAAAACTGTCCAAAATGTTTCCACAGCAAGATCCAACCTGCGAATGCTGCAATCAAATCCCAGCCTCACTGAGTTACATGTTCTGGGCCTGCACCAAATTAACATCATTTTGGACCAAAATTTTTAAGTGCCTTTCAGACAGCCTTGGTGTCACAATCCCTCCAAACCCACTAACAGCTGTGTTTGGTGTTCTTCCAGATGGGTTTAAAGTGGAGAAGGACAAACTGTGATTGCATTCACTACACTTTTGGCACGCAGACTCACTTTGCTAAACTGGAAGAATTCTAACTCTGCTCTTTTAAGTCAGTGGGAAACCGATGTTTTATACTATTTGAAATTGAAAAAAATCAAATATTCAGTTAGAGGATCTGTACAGAATTTTTTCAAAACCTGGCAGGATCTAATCAAATAATATCTTAGAATAAGCTCTTAATGCACCAAGGAAGCAATTATCTCCACATTTCTCCGATTTATCTCTATTGCCCTATTAAACTCATCAATTTAGGTATGTCTTCAAGCCTTAGGTTTTACTCTGCTGGCCATGCTCTCTCTCTCAGGGGTGGGAGGCGGGTTGTTTTCAATCCTATCTTTTGTGAAAATTGATCTATTTGTATGGAATGATTACAATAAAATTAATAAAAAATATATACAGTAATCCCTCGCTATATCGCGCTTTGCCTTACGCGGCTTCACTCTATCGCAGATTTTATATGTAAGCATATTTAAATGTATATCGTGGATTTTTTGCTGGTTCGCGGATTTCTGCGGACAATGGGTCTTTTAATTTCTGGTACATGCTTCCTCAGTTGGTTTGCCCAATTGATTTCATACAAGGGACGCTATTGGCAGATGGCTGAGAAGCTACCCAACCAGAGCGCGTATTACGTATTAAATAAAACTCCTCAAATATATTGTAAGCACGGGGGCTGTTTGCACCCCTAGAGGATATGGCCGCTCCTCAATAAACGCTGAAAGATTACCTTCACAGTGCTCTCTTTCTTGCTGGGCTTGCATATGGCTGAGTTGTCAGCTTCCTGCACTGTGCTTCGCATACTTAAAAGATCAAACAGCACGTATTGATTTTTGATTGTTTGCTTTCTCGCTCTGACATTCTCTGAGGGAGTGTGAGCAGGGGGGCTGTTCGCACACCTAGACGATACGGACACTTGTCTAAAAATGCTTTCACGTTGCTCCCTTCTGTGCAGCTGCTTTGTGAAGCGACATGCTGCACGGTGCTTCGCATACTTAAAAGTTCGAAGGGCACGTATTGATTTTTGATTGTTTGTTTTTATCTCTCGCTCTCTCTTTCTCTGCTCCTGACGGAGGGGGTGTGAGCTGCTGCCTTCAACTGCTCTGTGCCGTGGTGCTTCGCATACTTAAAAGCCAAACAGCCCTATTGATTTGTTTGCTTTTCTCTCTCTGACATTCTCTGCTCCTGACGCGCACTGCTTTGAAGAGGAAAATATGTTTGCATTCTTTTAATTGTGAGAGCATGGAGCACAGTTTAAACTTTTGAAAAAAAGACAAATGTTTGTTTGCAGTGTTTGAATAAAGTTCCTGTCTCTCTACAACTTCCTGTGTTTCTGTGCAAATCTGTGACCCAAGCATGACAATATAAAAATAACCATATAAACATATGGTTTCTACTTTGCGGATTTTCACCTTTCTGGAACGCAACCCCCGCGATCGAGGAGGGATTACTGTATATATATTAATGACTAGCAAAATACCTGTGCTTCGCAGCGGAGAAGTAGTGTGTTAAAGAGGTTATGAAAAAGAAAAGGAAACATTTTAAAAATAACATATTGTCATTGTTATGAGTGTTGCTGTCATATATATATACTAGCAAAATACCCGCGCTTCGCAGCGGAGAAGTAGTGTGTTAAAGAGGTTATGTAAACATATATATATACATAAACATATATACATATATATACATATCTAGATATACACATATCTACATATACATATACAGTAATCCCTCACTATATCGCGCTTCGCCTTTCGCGGCTTCACTCCACTGCGGATTTTATATGTAAGCATATTTAAATATATATCGCGGATTTTTTGCTGGTTCGCGGATTTCTGCGGACAATGGGTCTTTTAATTTCTGGTACATGCTTCCTCAGTTGGTTTGCCCAGTTGATCTCATACAAGGGACGCTATTGGCAGATGGCTGAGAAGCTACCCAACTTACTTTTCTCTCTCTCTCTCTCTTGCGCTGACTTTCTCTGATCCTGACGTAGGGGGATTGAGCAGGGGGGCTGTTCGCACACCTAGACGATACGGATGCTCGTCTAAAAATGCTGAAAGATTATCTTCACGTTGCTACCTTCTGTGCAGCTGCTTCCTGAAGCAACATGCTGCACGGTGCTTCGCATACTTAAAAGCTCGAAGGGCACGTATTGATTTTTGATTGAAAAACAAACTGTGTCTCCCTCTCTCTCTCTTTCTCTGCTCCTGACGGAGGGGGTGTGAGCTGCCGCCTTCAACAGCTTTGTGCCGCGGTGCTTCGCATACTTAAAAGCCAAACAGCCCTATTGATTTGTTTGCTTTCCTATCTCTTTCTGACAGGCTTTGCTCCTGACGCGTACTCCTTTGAAGAGGAAGATATGTTTGCATTCTTTTAATTGTGAGACGGAACTGTCATCTCTGTCTTGTCATGGAGCACAGTTTAAACTTTTGAAAAAGAGACAAATGTTTGTTTGCAGTGTTTGAATAACGTTCCTGTCTCTCTACAACCTCCTGTGTTTCTGCGCAAATCTGTGACCCAAGCATGACAATATAAAAATAACCATATAAACATATGGTTTCTACTTCGCGGATTTTCTTATTTCGCGGGTGGCTCTGGAACGCAACCGCCACGATGGAAGAGGGATTACTGTATATACATATACACATCCACGTATACATATATATATACATATACAAATTTACATATCTACATATATATATATATACATATAAATATAGACATACACATATACATACATACATACATACATACATACATACATTCACATATATATATATATATATATATATATATATACTGTATATATACATATCTACTTATTGGCTCCTGTATTTAGGATATAGCAGGTTGCATAATGGATGGATGGACATTTGTATGCATAGCCCTATTTGCCCGTTTTCGTTTTTTTTCTTTCTTCAGTAATATTTCAGCAAACCCGGAGCTTGTCAGTTCAAATCCTGGTACTGACACCACTGTGTGACCCTGAGGAAGTCACTTCACCTGCCTGTGCTGCAAAAAACAAAAGTAATGTAACAAATTGTACATCAGATGTTGCAAGTTGCTGGAATAAAGGCATAAGTAAAATAGATAAATATGTATTATACACATAGGAAGTATTAATTTATTTTCAGTCAAGTCATCTGCACCAAACCTTTATAAATGAGGGTTTCTCCTTTTTAGATAGTGCAAACTGTTTCTTCTTCATTGAGGTTTTCTCTTGGAGAGCTTTTTTCATTTCATTGAAAATTAAAGCAGCAGCTGCCAAAATATGTAGCTTTCTTATTAATTTTTCAACATTGTGTAAAATAACTTTATAAAGTAACATAAAAGGTTTAAATACTGGTTATCCTTTTACATTAAAATATTACTAAAGAGATACAAAAAAAGTAAAATGCATATGTTCTTTTTCTTTAAGGAGATTTAATATTACTGAAGAAAGAAAAAAAAAACTAAAACAGCCAAATGGGGCTATGCATACAAACTTAAAAGGTTTAAATAAAACAGAAATATACACTTTTATTTTTACTTGCTTAACTTGTGGAGGGTGTATCCTGTAGCAAAGCCCTAACTTTTTTCGTGAAAGCCCATTTCAGTCAATAAGTCTTAAAAACAGGTGTAAAGATATTGACAATAAGCTACGCAAACCCACCAAGACATGGAATCGTTTAAATCAAGTATCATTACATCTTCCTTTCTTAAAGAGAAGTAAGGTAGTACTTATAAGCTTATATAGACTTACATACATATATATATATATCTATATCTATATATATCTATATCTATATATGTATATCTATATATATCTATATCTCTCTCTCTCTCTCTCTCTATATATATATATATATATATATATATATATATATATATATCTAAATCCCCGCGAAGTACTGCTTTTAAATTTTTATTAAGAAGAAAAGCTTTTTAAATTGAGGGAAAATATCCCAATAGCAATTTGTTAAGGATCTGTTTTTTTGTGAAGCAGCCTTAACACAGCTTTTCCGCTGTTTTATAAACGAACGCCATATAAGGTCTTCCTTTTTTGTTGCTTCGCCAAGGAAGGAGCCTTTTTATTAAATCCAAGGGTTCTTCGCTTTTTTTTTTTGTTTGTTTATTACAATTGTTATAGTTCTGTTTGTATACGACGTTGTCAGTTCAGCACTCAGGTTGTAATATGACCAAGCTGTGCAAGCTTACTGTTAAGAATGCAACGTATAGTTGTACATGAGAAAAGCAATCTTGCCTCAAATAAATGGCAACCTTTTGTAGGTCTATGAACTTAATTTAAAGTTTAGGTTTACACGGTGCTTTCTTTCTGAAGTACCTGCACTCATGAATATGTCTGTATGCGTCAGT
>NC_041405.2:68928922-69078922 GCF_900747795.2 Erpetoichthys calabaricus
TATATACACATATATATATATATACATATCTACATATTTATACACATATATATACATATCTAGATATATATATATATATACAGTACATATTACAATTGTTATAGTTCTCTTTGTATACCACGTTGTCAGTTCAGCACTCCGGTTGTAATATGACCAAGCCGTGCAAGCACACTCTTGAGAATGCAACGTATAGTTGTACAGGAGAAAAGCAATCTTGCCTCAAATCAATGGCAACCTTTTGTAGGTCTATGAACTTAATTTAAACTTTAGGTTTACACGGTGCTTTGTTTCCGGCATGCTGCGTTCAGTCAATTCATGTTAGCCGCTCTCTTCTGTGATGTTGCGATGTCCACGGCTTTATTTAATGTTAGCTAAAACCTGGCACTTAAAAGTTTCTCACTACAGCAATTTTAACTCCGTTACAAAGTCATCCAAAGTCTCGTTTATACCTCATGTCTTCTCATTAAACTTGTATCTTGCGAATATGGTATTGCAAACGGCAGCGGGAGCGTTTCTATAAACTTAATTTAAACTCACGGTTTACACCGTGCTTCGCTTCTTATTGTTTCGCTGCCTTCTCAATTGTGTAATGAATGTTTTCTTCAGCGCTCTTTGGGGCTCTTCCTTGTTTTGTACGTACTGCATTCACAGTCAATTCACGTGATTACGTGGGAGGCATGATGATGCGATACATATTGACATATGACTATATATGAACAGTCACCCGAATAAAACATAGTTTAGAGTAGGAATACTCAGCTATTGCTGTCAAATCCTAAACCAGTAGGTATACATTAGTAATGGTACAGTAAATTGAAACAATGTATATGAATTTCCCATCGGGATTAATAAAGTATCTATCTATCTATCTATCTATCTATCTAAATTATTACAGATTTGCAGGGTTAGAATTATGTTACTTCTAAAGTGATTTACCAGATTGTGGAAAGATAAAGAAAATAATTTTTGACTGAAAAAGTATCACCAATGCATTTGTTACCATCTGGTGGATCTGTCCTGTCAGTATTGGACACAGTACCCAAGCCAGCTTTTGAAGGTGTGTCAGTCCATCACAGGCCAAACTCTCACAATGGGCTAATTTAGTATGGGCCTAGACCAATACTTCATCTAAAATGCACACTTTTGGAATAAAAACCCACACAGACATTGATTGAATTAAATTTTTTTTACATAATTAAAGCATGGGCCATAAATTTTACTGAGGACTGTAAAGCCGTGTGGCAACAGTACTTACTACCGCTTCTTTGGGGATACTACTACTAACAAGCAAGACAACATTTCACACCATGAGTTACCATGCCTTTCTATTCAAGTTATTCTTTTTTATTTACTAATGTATATTTTTTTAATGATTAAGGGCCTAGTTACAATGAAAACCAGCCTAGTGACAGCACAGACAAGGGAGGCAATTACCTGGGAGAGAGACCCCCGAAGAAGCCTCCCTGAGGACGTCCATTTACATAGGTGCTAACTGCAATGACAAATCTGCAAGAACCTCACCTTGAAGCATAGCATTGGCATGCAACAGTGACACGATCAGAAACACTGCTAAGGATGGCCCCAATCTCTGCTGTGACAGAGTTTGTCATGAAAGTTATGTTTACATAAATCATGAAGATGATTTCAATAGAACACAATCTTCGGCTGCATTTGCTATAGCCATAGCCTGCAAACAGCTGTTTTGAAGTTGCAGTAATACCTTTACTAGTCATTTTATTTTTTTGTTTATTTATATTATGTTCACTTTTTATTGATTTTTGTAATATTATGATGTGCAATTTATTTACTTTTTATTACTGTGTGTACCCTACATTTTTTGCATTTTATTTAAATTTTTCACCTATTTACATTTTTAAATTTTACTTTATTCAATAATCAATGTGTTTCTATTTTCTATACAATTGTTGTGTTTATTATGTGCTTTATTTATAAAATCTCACAAAATTATAAAACAGGATTTATACTCACTGAATTCTCACATTGATCTTATTAATTTAGACTTTGCACCAAAAGAATAATAAATATTACCATGTGGGGACTTGGGGAGGGTGAGTTGGCGGGCCCAATTCAGTTATTTGCCTTGGGGCCCCAGAGTCCCTAGAATCGCCTCTGAGTACACAGTGTGGGTGTTCACAAGCAGACAAGTGAGAATTACTATATACCTGAGAAGTGAAAATGATCTAAATGTAACAGCCTCTCATTTGTTATTAACACTGTTGCATTATATTATACCGTATATGTTTGCCTATTGTAAATATGGCACATTTCAATTAACGAAATTCTTTAATCTTGCTAAAGCAGGCAGTTTTAGAGAATGATACTGATGTGTCTTTCATTGAAGCACTTCTATCCAAATATTTATAGCAGACTATACAAGTTAGCATATTATACAGAACATTATAATAATGCCTCATCAAAATAACAGTGTTGATTTAAGCATAATACTGTGTTGTCTGCTGTTATGCAAGGTCTTTATATGGTCTCATTTAATAGTAATGTGATGTATGAGATAAAATAAAACATGTAAATGTACTCATTAGATTCATTATTTCTTGTCTCTAGGATTCTTTCAAAGGAGGCAATTTGGTATTGCTTATTTTGCCAGTGTTATTCTTTGCCTCATTAACTGCAAATGAGTTCAAGTACAAAGTAACATCTTTTGTAGTTCTGCATTAAATACCTTTCATGAAGGGCTCATTGAGACGTAGAAAAATCAGAAAAGCAATGTGTGAAATTTAGTCACACTGTGTATATGGCTCAGGTATAAATTGTAAAGTTAAATCCAGAGCTTATAATCAAGTTAATATTTCTTGTTATTTGAACTTTGGAAGCAGAATCCAAAGAAGATAAACAAAGCAAAAATAGACACTTTAATCTAGGTTCATGGAAATCCTTCCCATTGCATGCTCCAAGTTAATCCTACACCTACAGTGCATTCAGAATGTATTCAAACTACTTCACATTTTTCCCATTTTTTTACACTGCAGCCTTGTGCTAAAAGCTTTTAAAATTTATTTCACACATGAAACAACACTCAATACCCCAGAATGGCAAAGTGAAAACAGAGTTTTAGACTTTTTTGCAAATTTATTAAAAATAAAAAACTGAAATATCACATTGGCACACACCTTTCTATATAAGGTTCCACGGTTGACAATGCATATTAGAGCAAAATCCAAGCCATGAGGTTGAAGGAACTGCCTGCAAAGCTTTGAGACACGATTGTGTTGATGCACAGATGCTGGGAAAGCTACAAAAAAATTGTCTGCAGCACTGAAGGTTTCCAAGAGAGTACAGTGGAACCTCGGTTCACGAACGTCTCGGTACACGTACAAATCGGTTTACGACCAAAAAGTTCACCAAACTTTTGCCTCGGTACACGACCACACACTCGGTATACGAACAAGCCAGTTTACCTTTCGGTTTGTACATGTTCAGTCTCTCCCTGTGCATTTCCTGTGCAGCGCGCAAGAGAGAGAGCGAGAGAGTGCGCGACACACACACACACACACAGAGGCAACACGAGAGAGAGACAGACGCACACACACAGGCAGTGCCAGAGAGAGACAGACACACACACACAGGCAGCGCGAGAGAGAGAGCCGTGCACACACACACAGGCAGCGCGAGAGAGAGGGGGCTGGACTCATAAGGTAGAGAAGGCAGTTAAAGAATGCACTGGACTTGATTTTGTTTTCACTTCTGTTTACAGCGATCAGTTTGTAGCGTGCATTGTTGCAATGTTACTTTTCTTGGTGGTTTATTAAATTACGGATTTTTTCAAATGTTCATTTTTTTCCCTGTGCTTAAAACTCATTAAAAAAAAGTGTTTTTAGCCAGCGGTTGGTAGCGCTATAGCGCGAACTATTGCAGTGTTAGTTTTCTCTGTTGTTCAAGGTTTTGTCAGTGTTATTCAATGTTTTTACATTTAGTTTATGGCCTTGAATGGATTAATTGTATTTACATACAATCCTATGGGGGAAATTGCTTCGGTTCACGACCAAATCGGTTTACGACCAGAGTTTTGGAACGAATTATGGTCGTGAACCGAGGTTCCACTGTAGTGGCCTTCAAAATTCTTAAATGGCAACAGTCTGAAACATCATGATTATATCAATAACCATCTTATTAAAGAAACTTGTTGCAATATTAACACCAATCACAAAAAAACAGCTGAGTATATTTGAATAAATACTTTTTCAAAAATATAATGAGTAAATTACAATAGTTCTTTACATGTGTATATGTATTTGAAAGGTCATCATACAGTTATGTCCTCAAAACACAATGAGATGCCCGTGGATTCAGTATTGGAAGCTGTATAGCCCAAATGTTTTGTTTGATTTGTGGATTTGTGACTAATGTGTTGTAACTTCTCATAATGTTCAAAAAATGAATATACAGTATATGTATATATTGTGGCCTACAGAGGCCGCCCCAACCCGACAGAGACAGATGCAGGACACAAGTTCAACACACATGCTTATATATTTTTTTTCTCTTTTCCAAGTAGGAAACATCTTCCCCCCTTTTCCACCTGTACAGCACAGTTCAGGCACAAACACAGTACACAAAACACACTTCTTCTTTACTTCCTCTCTCTCTCTCATCTTCTGTTTTGTCTTTTCACCTCCTCTTCTTCTGGTAGAGGACTCTTCCATCTGACTCTGTTTCCCAGATGAGTGGATGCTGGCTCCTTTTATAAGGCATTGGAAGTGCTCCAGGTGCTCGTCGACCTCCTTCCAGCAACATTTCTGGTTGTGGCAGAAGTGCTGCAACCAAAGGTTCAGCAATCATCCAGGCACCACCTGGCAGTCTCTACAGGCCCCAGAAGAGCTGAGCTTCCATGCTCCCAACATGTGGACCTGGATAAGCTATTTCCCCTAGTCCTACCAGTACAGAGGGGTCTCAGACGTGCAAGGGCACGGGCCATATGCCTGTACTGGCACATATATATATATACAGTATACAGTAATCCCTCCTCCATCGCGGGGGTTGCGTTCCAGAGCCACCCGCGAAATAAGAAAATCCGGGAAGTAGAAACCATATGTTTATATGGTTATTTTTATATTGTCATGCTTGGGTCACAGATTTGCGCAGAAACACAGGAGGTTGTAGAGAGACAGGAACGTTATTCAAACACTGCAAACAAACATTTGTCTCTTTTTCAAAAGTTTAAACTGTGCTCCATGACAAGACAGAGATGACAGTTCCGTCTCACAATTAAAAGAATGCAAACATATCTTCCTCTTCAAAGGAGTGTGTGTCAGGAGCACAGAATGTCACATAGATAGAGAAAGCAATCTCTAGCAAACAAATCAATAGGGCTGTTTGGCTTAAGTATGCGAAACACCGCGGCACAAAGCTGTTGAAGGCGGCAGCTCACACCCCCTCCGTCAGGAGCAGGGGGAGAGAGAGAGAGAGAGATAGAGAGAGACAGAGTTTGTTTTTCAGTCAAAAATCAATACGTGCCCTTCGAGCTTTTGTGCAGCATGTCGTTTCAGGAAGCAGCTGCACAAAAGATAGCAACGTGAAGATAATCTTTCAGCATTTTTAGACGAGCGTCCGTATCGTCTAGGTGTGTGAACAGCCCCCCTGCTCAATCCCCCTACGTCAGGATCAGAGAAAGTCAGCGCAAGAGAAAGAGAAAAGTAAGCAATCTAGCTTCTCAGCCATCTGCCAATAGCGTCCCTTGTATGAAATCAACTGGGCAAACCAACTGAGGAAGCATGTACCAGAAATTAAAAGACCCATTGTCCGCAGAAATCCGCGAACCAGCAAAAAATCCGCGATATATATTTAAATATGCTTACATATAAAATCCGCGATGGAGTGAAGCCGCGAAAGGCGAAGCGCGATATAGCGAGGGATCACTGTATACTTTATTTTGTAATAGAAGTTTGGAACATGACTTTGCCTTGAGCTGGCCACTTGCGCCAAACTGCGTAATCAGTGGAGAAGGGCCTTGGTATGAGGGATGACGAAGAACGTAATGGTCATTCTGGCACAGCTCTGGAGAACCTGTGTGGAGATGACAGAAATTTCCAGAACAACCATCACTGCAACACTCCACCAATCTGGACGTTATGGCAGCATGACCAGACAGAAGCCTCTTCTCAGTTAAAGACCCATGAAAGCCCCCTTTAAGACTGCAAAAACACACTTATAGGACTACAGATTGTGACAAACAAGATTCTCTTGTCTGATGAAAACAGGACTGAACTATTTGTCCATAATTCTATGTGTCACATGTGGAGGAAACCAGGCACCGCTTATTACTTGGGGCCTAATGTATAACACAGTACCTAGAATTCACACTAAAACATGGCATACGGACAAAAACAGAAACGTGCATATGCACAAATAAATTCAGATGCCTAAAACTATGCTTAAGCAAAGTTCCATGCATTTCCATTTTATAAATCCCAATGCATGCATGCGCCTACTGCCCCACCCTGACAGAATTTCACATATTTGAATATGCAAATCAATATAAATAGCCCCTTCTGTTCAGTGTTTTGTTAAAAGACAATGGCAAAAGCAAGTGTAAAAGAGAAGAGTTTCAGCAAATGCAAAATGGTAGTCCTGCTCAGTGAAGTGGAGGCAAGGAAAAACATACTATTTGGTGGCTTAGGCAGTGGTATGAGCAACAAAATGATATTGATGGAATGCCACTCAAAAGTTCAAGTTCAGAAAGTCACACAGTGCCTGAAATAAAAAAGAAGTGGTCAGATGTCAAAGTCAATGTGAAAAGGCGTGTCTGAGTGTCATACAAAACGTATTAGGGCCACAGAGACGAACAAAAAGAAATAGAGGCACTGAAGAAAATAATGGTCTATGTCGATATTAATGTCGTAATGTCTACTTTAATCTCGAAATTTCCACTTTGATGTTGTAGTTAGTAGAATGTCATAAAATTCATCTTAAAATCAATGTTTAATTTGCTAGAGTTTCTCAAATCCCATTGTAACTAAAGTGGCACGTTAAAAGCTTCATTGTCTAAGTGTTCCAAAGTCATTAATCACTACGTGCTTCTTAAATGGTCTTTCTCCTACACCGGCAGAAGCATGCAGGCAGTGATCACCACACAGAATACATTACATTCATGATATTACAGTTCTCTGATCATTTTAGAATACAAAGATGTATACTTAATATCATTTTCCTGATGATATGTATTAAAATGTTAATTTATTAAACATGCAGGGGCACAGTGCGCAGTGGTAGCGATCAGTCATGAGGGATAATGGAATAATGTATTGAAGCAGTACTGTCTCTGTCAAAAGCACCAATCCCCAAATCCTGTCTTTCCGTTTTCTTTCTCCACGTAACCAATCACCGCAAAATAAGTTTCCATAATAAATGTAAAATGAGCTGTAACCTTAGAATGCAGATTCTTCAAAACTTTTAAGGGGCATTAAAAATCTTTGTTATGCATGTTTAATTATTTCATCCATCCATCCATCCACCCAGTTATAATAGTCATCTGTAAATGTGTGCCCTCTTCTATTGAATTGATTTGAATACCTTTATTGTTATTGTATGGTACAATGAGATTCAATATGCAACTCCCCCATAAACTTATTTTCCTATAAAATGAAAAAAAAAAATAATATGATAAAAAACAATGAAAAACATACAACATGAAAGCATAAATACAATAAGCATGTACATACAGTACAAACAGTGCAAATTAGTCATAAATTGGCTTGGGCTGTGCAATGTTACAGTTGTAGAGCAAGTTTACAGTAAGGTAAATGTAATTTAAAGTACAAACAGTTCTACAGGCAGCACTTGATGGACTGATTGAGTGCATTTATAGCTCTTGGGGAAAAAACTGTTTCTGAGCTTCAAGGTCTATGCAGGAAAGGCTCTGAAACATTTGCTGGATAGGAGCAGTTCAAAAAGACAAGTGGAATACATGTAGATGCTGCTGGACATCCTTGAGGCTGCAGTGTGTGCTGTGATGGATGGCCGGCAGCTCACCCTGGCCCGGGACGCCCCTGGAATAGAAGGAAGGGGAAGGCAGCTACTTGCCAACACTGCCTTCCCCAAAACGCTAGATGGCAGCTTCCCTGGAGTGCAATGATACCCCGGATTCCCGCAGAGCACTATGGGACATGGAGTTCGGACACACAGCCCTGCTGGGTGCCGTGGGTGCTGCCAGGAGTAGCTGTCAAAGGACCTGGGGATATATTCTTTCATTGTAGCCTGGAAGTACGAGGTAGTCATGAGGACAGAAGCCCTGAAGTACTTCTGGGCTGAAGAAAATCCCTGTTCTTTATTAGACCCGGAAGTGCCAGCCAGTCATGGGGTCGGAAGGATAGAAGCACTTCCAGGTCAAAGACTATTTAAAAGACTGATGAGAACACAGCAGGGGAGCCGGAGTTGGGAGAGAGTGTGACAGAGCTTGCTGGGAAGTGTGGAGGAGAAATTAGTGATTAGTTGTGTTGACTTATTGCTGTTTATTGTGTGGAGGTGCTTTGGGGCACAATACAAAGAAGAAGAAAGAAAATAAATATCTTCTTAGTGATTTTATCCCATGTCCTGCCTGTTGGGTAAAGGAGGGCAACAGCGACAACTAGTATCCATTTACTTACAGTGCTATAAATATCCTCCAAGAGTGGAAACTGTATCCTTATAATCCTCTGTGCTCTCAACACAACCAGCTTGTGATGGTGCATGTGCCGCCCAGAGCCTCTTGAACGCGCCACTGCCAATAACGTTTCCGAGGGATGAGCTTGCCAAATGAGGATACCACACAAAGCAAGGGGAAAGTACAAAGTGCTCAGTGCTTTTATTAAAAAAAACAAGTGTCCAAAAAGTGCAGTGTTTCAAGAAGGTTCAGTAAAGAAATAATCCAAAGGTAAGGTGGAGGTTAAAATAAGAAAAAAAAAAATCCATTAACACTAGAATTACCAGAGTCTATGAAAAAACTCATAAATCCAGCCCACCTTAAAACCGTTCTCACCTCTCTTTTGTCTTCTAAATGTGCTGATTAAGACGAGCAGCAAGTAGCCGGCTATTCCATCCCCCACCGTCGCAGAACGTTCACTAAGTTTTCCCAGCTCATGCCTTGTTTGATTATCTGGGAGTGACTGAACTGCTGGAGTTTTAGAATGGAAATAATAGATTGTTATTTGGAATACACGCATTTCATGTGTGTTCCGTTTCTACAGTAATCTGTGTAAACACATTGCTAAAACAGAAACATTTTCATATTTTAGTAATAAATGTTACAAAATATAGGCATAAACTATAGAATGTGTGACGCCTGAAGGCCAAACATCAAATAAACACTTTCACAAAAGGCTCAAAGATACTGCAACCCTTTCCGTGGCTTAACGCTAAGATTTGCTGACTTGGACCACAGCAACCCTGCTATGCTACAGAGACGCGAGTTCGATTCCCAGCTTTGAAGAAAGTGTTTTTTTTTTTCCTCAAATGGACATAAAATTTATAAATTGGTATGCACTGTAAATCGTTAAGTTTAAAATGTCGATCGCAGTTATTTCTGTTGATTAATTCATGCTTTTTACTTAGAGTCAGAACAGGAGCTTGTTCAGCTTATTCAGCTTCTGATCTGATTCAAACAGCGCCAGTATAACTTCACATCCAACCTGATGCTGTTCGTTTTCAAATAATATTGCATTACTTTGACAATGTTTTCTGATTGGTACTATTCGTGGCATAAAATGATTTCTTGAAAACGTCACATATATTTGTCTCTTGCTTTTTTTAAAATGTGCGTTGTGGCACGCAGCAACTGGCCACCTGCATGTTTTTGCACACACTGAATAAGACAGCGCTATATGCAATCATCAGATTCAAATGTTAACAGTTATATAGCACGTAATGGAAATCAGCAGTTCTTAGCATTGCACCACGCAAGCTGTCATATCAACCGCCTACTGTAACTTGCTTTCTTATTTCTTCGGTTACAGTCTTGAATAAAAGTGCACTTGTTTTGTTATACTTTTACATCAACATATGTTCCTGTGTTTGAGCTACATGGTATTGGTATGACAATGCAGTCACAAGTACACTGCAGAGCTATAACGCGTCTTTATGTGAAAACAGCAGTGTCAGATGGGGAGTGTCTGATGATTGCATATAGCGCTGAAGTTACTGCTCTTTACTATGCTTTCCTCTGCATGTCCTGGAGTACAAAAGAAACGGCATACAGCAACATGTGGAGACTGACAAGATTGTGGGAAAAAAAAACACGTGGTCGTATGTATCGTGATACACTGCAGAGCTATAGCGCGTCTTTATGTGATAACAGCAGTGTCAGGTGGGCTAGGGAAGGATCCTGAACGCGACAGAGAATGAAAAGTGAATTTAAAAAAATAAATAAATAAAGCTAACCTTTACAAATATCATAAATTACACCAGCTGTTACAGACTGAAATCAAATGTATCTTTTTATTCTAAAACAGTAAAAATAAGAACACTTCATAAAAGGGAGTCATGCAGGATCGAACTCGTGACCTTCTGATTGCCAGTCAGCAACTGATACTGTTGCACCACGGCGGCAGATATAGTAAATGAGTGTCAATGTCGCACACTAAGGCGACTTTTTTTAGGAAGCGGCTTTTTTTTTGTACCTTTTGTGAAAGTGTTTCTTTGATATTTGGACTTCAGGCTTCATACATTATGTAGTTTATGCTTACATTTTGTTACTAGAATATAAAAAAAGTTTCTGTTTTAACAATGTGTTTACACAGATTACTGTAGAAACGCAACATACATGAAATGCGTGTGTTCCAAATAACGATTTATAATTTCCACTCTAAAACTCCACTTCACTCCCAGATAATCAATCAAGACATGAGCTAAGAGAAGTTCGTTTATGTTCTAAGTCGATGGGGGGATGGAATAGCCGGCTGTTTGCAGCATGTCTTTATCAGTACATTTAGATGACAAAAGACGCTGGCGGAGAGGTGAGAATGGTTTTAAGAAGCGATTTAAGGTGGGCTGGATCTACGAGTTTTTTCGTTGGCTCTGGTAATTCTAGTGTTAAATGAGGTTAAAACCAACTGGCAGAAAAGTGTCTTTTCTAAAAGCCTGATGCATTGTTCTTTTAATTGGTAGCTCCTCTGCTTATCCCATATGGACATTAGAGCAGAGGAGTTGCCCTAACAACAGGCACAGCTGATCTTCCCCAGCTCTGGGTCCCTGCCGTCCCATGGCTACGGAAAGGTTCCCTCTCCGGACCTAGGCTTGGGTCCCCAGTGACCATGGTGCTTACATTGGGGCTGTCCTCCCAGGCCTCCTCGAGCCTCGCTGCCTTCCCGGTCTTCTGTGGCAAGCCGTTCACACTCCTGGTCACTCCCGCTCCTCAGACATGTTCAGCTGGAGTGACCCAATTCAGCCCTGTGCAAGTGTAGGCCACACACTCCCATCCAGGGGCTCTCTTCCCAGCTGCCTGTCTTCTCTCTCCCGAGCCTGCTCTCATCAGCTCACTCACACCAGCTCCTTCCGCCTCCTGCCTTCTGCTTTCTCTTTCCCTTTAACCTCCATTCTCTTCTCTTCTTGTTTTTATTTTGTTTGATTCTACTACTCGCACTTGCACTTCACTTTTTCAAACGGGGATGTTGCACAGCTGCAGCAATCAGCAGCTTCCAGCATAAATTAGGGTTGCGGGCCATCAGCTCCCACATTGACCATGGGAACTCTTCACCCCACTACTATGCCCACACGTGAAGGCGTGAGTGGCGATTATTTAAAAGGCACCAATTAGCCGCGGACCTCACTTTACCACACTGCTGTAGAGCTTTCTGATCAGCTGATACCAGTGCCACACACAGATACATTGGAGTAAAACACTCTCAGTGGTACACTCAACCTTTTAAGGTACTCTGGACAGCACTAATATAAAAGGGGGGGAGTGGCTGGCACCATTCAATTCAGAAGCACATATTACCTTTGACTGAAGGTTTGATAACCCTGTAGCCTGGATAGCAATGCTATGCAAAAACCTCCCTGAAGGTCAGTAGAACTTGCTCAGACCCTGATCCATCTGCAGCCTGGGCTTTCCAGTGTACTCCATGCAGCACACTACACATTTAGTTCCTAAAAGTATTCCTGCTACCCACAAGTACCCCTCAAGGCAGCCTGCAGAGGAGAAGCTTGATATCTGGGGATGAGTTAGATGTTTGTGATGGTGCTGGATGTTAGTTTTGTGTGGATGTTATTTTACTGTATTATACAGAATCTATTAACCTACAAAATTGACATATCACTGTCTAGCCACCATAGGGAACAATGACTAAAGTATCATAGCAGCTTTGCAAGAACAGCTTAACTTGCAAAGCTGCTATAATTGTGCTGTACAAAACATTACACTACTTTTGTTTAATGAGAAATCCTATTTGTGCAATTTTTCTGCATAATATGTGTCTGCATAATGTGTGTTTTCTTTATCGATCAAGTAATTGTGTTAAGGTCTGGAAAGCAGCCACAAATTACATGTACATTGTGCTACAGTTTATAGCACTGGCATTTTTGCTAACAAAGGATGTATAAACCTAGCAACATACTGTTTAAATCAATTTAAAAATCACTTAATTTTTGCAAGTGATCGCGTGTATCCCATACACTTAATCCTAAACAACTACAAACTTGTAATGTGCCTGATGCTGGCTACTTACAGTATAGTAAGTTATTTCTTATTATCTTTAAGTATTGTGATGGATGGCTGGCTTCATATTCCGGCCCTCACCCCCAGGCCGCCAGGAGGAGCTCTCCCGACAGCATGGACGGGCCCCGAATTCCAGCAGGGCCTCATGGACTATGTAGTTTTTATGCACAGCCCTGCTGGATACCTTGGGGACCACTGGGAGTCGCTGTAGGGAGGCCCGTGGATTCATACATGCCCTATAACCCGGAAGTGCGTCATAATCCAATGACAGGAAGAAACGACGTGCTTCCAGGGTGAAGATAAGGACTGTTTACCCTGACCCGGAAGGAATAAGGACTTGTGGGTAATGGAATGGAAACACCTCCGGGTCAGGGGGTATAAAGGACTCTGGGAAAGCCCAGACACTGAGCTGAGCTGGGAGGTAGGGTGGCTAAGTGTCTGGGAGAGGAGGAGTGTTTATTTGTGCTTTATTATAGAGAATTGAGTATATGAGAAGTGTGGAGTGGAGGGTGCTTTGTGCACGTAATTATTGTATAATAAAAGAGTCTTGGACTTTTACCTGGTGTTTGGAGTGGTACCTGAGGGTTCAAGAGGTGGATCAGAACCTCAACTGCTACACTGGCGTAGTTGGCAGGATTCTCTGGCGTCTGTTGGCAGGGGACCTGTATTTCAATTAAATATTGTGTATGCAGACGACCCTAAGAAGGTCCCGCTTCAACGCACAAAGGTGCAAACACCACCCACTATGGAGAGCGCTGCGACTGTGAGCCTTGCTAACCTTCAGACCACGATGGGGAAGAAGTCGGGAAAAAAGAATGGGCGTACTAATTGGGTGCAGACCCTGACAGAAGCCGAGATGACCTGGACTTACCTAACTGGGAGTGAGGAGGACCGGGCACTGATAAAGGCTGAACGAGCTAGAGTGGCGTAACAGCAGGAACGCTGTCAGCCATTGGACGCGCGGAATCCCTAAATAGATTGGGAACACCGCTGCCAAGTCTGGAGGTATGTGCCGGGAAAACGCCCGAAGTGCCAGGGAGTTTTTATTCCTATTTTGCAGAAGCCTGCTTCCAGAAAGCAAGCGGTGAGTCAGATGCCTGCCTCATACCTCGGCAAGATGGCCGCGATACCCAGAAGGCAGGCCAGGCTAGGAGTCGGCAAGCGACGAGCCCATTCGAGGGATACAACCACGTGACCTCACGCGACGGATTCCGGGACAGAGAAGGTCAACATCGGACCGTAGGTGAGGTCATTATTTCCCCGATGGTTCCGAGCTCCCTGAAAGGGAAGGGAGCGAAGCAGCGCCGAAATTAAATAAAGACAAAGAGGGGCGGGATGTGACTGAATGGTCTGCCATTAAAGTAAAAAAGGCAGAGCACAGTCGGCTTGGAACAGCCACCCGACCCTCGGAAGACTCCAAGTCCCAAGAGTCTTTGCACGACCCAGTAGAACGCGTGCCAGGAGTGGACGTGCTCATTGGCTCCCGGCCGGCAGGTAAAGAGAAGGCGGAAGTAGACTTGCCTCCGGCCGAATTAAATAACTTTGTGGACTTATGGGATCTCGAGAAGTACCTCGAGCCCGTATATACTTTCTTCCAGGGTTTAAAGGAATTGAAAGAACGTGTGGAAGAGCTGGGAGCTACAGCCGAGGTGCCGCTAAAAGGCCTACAGGAATATCTGCGGCGATTAGGCCGAGAAGCTCCGGTCTTGCTTGATTTGGCGGTACAGGTAAGCCGTACCATATATAATAAAGGGACACAGTGCGATCCGGCCCCGCGGTTAATAAGTAGCGGGTGCCAAAGCGCTGTGTGCCTGACAGTAGAGCGTGGTATGGTAACCGAAAGGTCGGAGGAAGGAACGAACGAGCTGGGGCAAGCGTATGACGTGGCCTCCCGGAGCGAATCAAACCTCCAGACCCCGGCCTGTGTTTTGAGCGAGGTGTCGCTGGTAACCGGAGGGGCAGGGGAAGCGCCAATCGCACCGTACAGTTGAAAAGTGCTGTTACCCGGAGTGATGCGGTGCTGATGACGCCGCCTCCTAAGAAACGAAAGTCAACGGGCATGCAGACAGCAAAGTGGCTCTCTTTTCCTAATAGAGAGACTCAAGCGGTGCACTGGCCCCAGAGTAAGCAGGAGATCCCCAAAACAAAACGTGGGTCTCCTGACAGGATGGAGAAACGGGCTGAGAGCAGCGAGGCGGCCGTAAAACCTCCCTTGGCGGAGGAAAGGGCGGAGTTAACAGAATTCCCGAGATGTTTCCGGTCTCAGGGAGAAAGACAACCGGGAGGACGACGGCGTTGTTACAACTGTCATCAGCCGGGCCACGTTTGGCGAAGTTGTCCTCGGAGGACAGGGGAACGGAGGAACAACCGCTACACCGTTCCCCCTAGGTTCTCTGGGGGGCCTAGACAACACGGCTGAGGCCCGACTGACGCGTCCTCCTGGAGGAGGACGTCCCTCACAGGGCTGGACGCTCCCGCCTCAGTTGTCGTCGCTAAGAGGGGGGGGAAATTGTGATGAATGGCCGGCTTCATATTCGGGCCCTCACCCCCAGGCCGCCAGGAGGAGCTCTCCCGACAGCATGGACGGGCCCCGAATTCCAGCAGGGCCTCATGGACTATGTAGTTTTTATGCACAGCCCTGCTGGATACCTTGGGGACCACTGAGAGTCACTATAGGGAGGCCCGTGGACTCATACATGCCCTTTAACCCTGAAGTGTGTCATAATCCAATGACAGGAAGAAACAACGTGCTTCCGGGGTGAAGATAAGGACTGTTTACCCTGACCTGGAAGGAATAAGGACTTGTGGGTAATGGAACAGAAACACCTCCGGGTCAGGGGGTATAAAGGACTCTGGGAAAGCCCAGACACTGAGCTGGGAGGTAGGGTGGCTAAGTGTCTGGGAGAGGAGGAGTGTTTATTTGTGCTTTATTATAGAGAATTGAGTATATGAGAAGTGTGGAGTGGAGGGTGCTTTGTGCACGTAATTATTGTATAATAAAAGAGTCTTGGACTTTTACCTGGTGTTTGGAGTGGTACCTGAGGGTTCAAGAGGTGGATCAGAACCTCAACTGCTACAGTATAATTACAATATGTTCGACCAAAGTTTCTTACTTTGCAAAAATTTGTTTGTATGCAAGCCAACCATCCTTATAATTTTTAAGAGATTAATGATACACTTGTAATTCTGATTATTTTTGAAGTATATGCTTTATATTTTTGCTGTCATATTATAATCACCCTTAAAGTCAAACAAAGATGTTTATGTTTAACAGCAGAAAAGACCATTAATTTCTTATAAGATAAAACCAATAAATTTTGCTTGACAGGTGAACTCGTTATAGAGGAACATTTGGAAAGAGCCAGGAGGAGGACAAAAAGAATATTAAACAAGAGTACATCTGATCAGTGTTCAATTTGAATCATTATAATTATATTACTTTAACATAAAAGAAACACAATTAAACACATTTTAAAATGTTTATATGGAGCCCAGTAGATGACAGTAAGGAAAGGTAAAATGAATCCATTCAGATTAATTAATTTGGTCCACAGCAGTGGAAATAGGGCTGAATAAGTGCAAATGATTTGAGTATGGGAAAGGTGCTATATGAATAAAAGGTATTATTATTGTAGCAATCATTAATTCTTCAAATAAAAAGACCAACTTTTAAAACTGAACCAGTAAGAACTGAACTGTAGGAGAATATTCTGCCTTATGCAATGCACACTGCATGCAGGGTACCTCTGCCACTGATGAAAAAGGTGAAAGAGGAGATGGACCAGATGGAGAAGAGTAGAGTCATAGAGCGGGTGACAAAACCAACTAACTTCTGTGTGCCAATAGTGACAATTTTAAGAAGCTGAAACCAGAGGTCAGAGAAAGGGTGTCTGGTTAGTGTCTGTAATTGTGAAAGATTTGAACAGTATCTATATGGACTTGAAGAATTCAAGTTATTTACAGATCACAAACCTTTTGTCCTGCTTATGAATAACAAGGATCTACTGTAGATAGTGTTACTTTATGATGTCAGAGGTTGCTTATGAAACTCATGAGGTTCAAACCTAAAGCTGAATTTGCTCCTCGTAAAACCTTGGTAATTGCAGATACTCTGTCAAGGGTTCCACAACAAATTTCAGAAATAGAGACTGACACTTATTCACATGTAGAGTGTTACAGTATATTGCAGCTGTTATGGAAACCATGCCAGCCAACCAGAAGAGAATGGCCATCATTAACATCTGGGTGATAGTTATCTTCAAATTGTGCTGAATTTCATTCAAAATGGATGGTCTGATTGTGTGAGGAACATACCAGTCCAGATCAGAGAGTTTTCTGAGCAAACTAACATTATTTGTAGAGGAAAGTGAATGGTTACCCCACAGTTTAAGGGTAGAAAAATGTGAAAGAAATCACGACATTCATCAAGTCTTGACCAACTATCAAGAGAAAGCCAGCACATCAGTGTGAAATTTACATCTTCTAAATCATGTTGCAAGTGAGACACTCATCTCAACAACTTTGCCTAATGCCTTGTGTGAGCATGACAATAAGAAATTCCTGGAAGTCTCTGTCTATTACTCTAAATTCCAAGAGATGTTAAAAATATGTCATCTATCACAAGCTTCCAAGTTGTTTTAAAACTCAAACATTTCTTTACTGGATTTCATATTGCTGATGGGGTGCTAACAGATAATAGCCCACACTTCATAAGTGCAGATTTTCAACAATTTGCGACTCAGTTAATTTTAAAAATGTTACATTGAGTCCAAACAACATTAAAGGGAATGGACACACAAAGTGAGGTGTCTAGAGGAGCTTTGGGGTTAGCTGGATTTTCAAAAGTAATGCTAGTGGTTGTCTTGAATTTTGTTCATTAAAGCAGTTTACACTGTTTCAGTGGTCCAATGCATCTCTCTTCTTTATTTTGTAAAATCTTTACACCTTATTGTTGTAATCTGCATCATGCAAGTAGGATTAATCAAGGAGGGTGAAAGTTTTGTCACTTTCAGAGTTGAGCATATCAGTGTTATACAATTAACCTTTTAATCTAATTCCTTAGAAATATAAAATTTTGGTGACAAAAAAGTATAGCTTGAGTTTTCAATTGACTGTCTGTGTAATACTGAAACTGAACGCTTCTGGAATCCAGCTATCAGTATCTGTGCTCCTGGGAGTGAATGGTTGTTGCATACGAACAGTATTAATACAATGAAAAGGGAAGTCAGATCACTTTAAGCCTTCAATGGTCTCATGCAATAAAAAAAGGCAAAGCAAAAATTATTTGTTTGGCAATATAACAATATTTTTTTTCATTGACCACAAAAAGTTTTGTATTTTGAGTCTGTGCCAAATGCTGCAGATGTCAGTTAATGATAAATTTTAAACCCCCTTTATACATTTGTAGAATTTAAGCTGAAAAATGCATTTACTGAAAATTAAGTAATGTATGCAACCAAAATAAATTGACATCCAAAATAAAATATTTTTTTGTAGAACAAATACTTCATAGACTCGGACTTCTCTGTCTTGATGAAACAGCACAACAGTTTTTTTATGTATGAAATACTAAACTAAGTACTGTCTAGAGTAACATACTAAAATAAGTGAGTACATAACATTTGTAGTGGAAGAGCACAATGATTTTTATAGGTAATTAAGTCATTTGTTTGAATATTTGGCATTCAACTCTTTTTTGGTGGTATTGCTGGTTTCCATTCAGACACAGAAAAACTAAGGATTTCTCACATTTCTAGACACACCCTTTGGCAGAATTTGACTGCTCTCGTTGGCCAGAGTGACTTGGTCATTGTGTGCCAATTGTCATCATGCACATCAGGTGTTGGTTGTGATGTTCTCACAATGAGGTGTTTTGTTGGAGGGTCAGCCCTTTTGATTGTGTCTTGTTTACTTTCTTCAAACTGAGAAACTGCCAAGAGAAACCACCTGAAAGGTACTGGGTTCTGTTTCAGAAGGCTACAGTCCCTCCTGTAGACTAGCCAGGAATTGGAGATAGACAAGTCAAGGATGTACCCAAACAATTGAAAATACCATCGCCTTGACTGTTATGGGGTTTTGTATAAATGTATCAACATGTCAGAGAGATCAATATCTCCCATGTTCTCATTGTAGGCTGTAATGAGTGAGGGGCATGAAACAGTAACCTTTGCTTTGACTTCCTTGCTCCATTGTTTCACCACCCATATGCATTCCTGCTCTCAAACCATTTCACTGTGATCATTCCATCAAAGACCTGTAATCATAACCTACACTGCCTTTTTTTATCAGTTCCTTATCTGACATCAAAGGAGCTACTCCAGTGCAGTTTGGTCGAGCAGTCCTTGATGTAGTTGATGCTCATATTTGTGTGCAGGGTCTGGAAAAAGTTGAAACTGGTGAAGTAGTCATCACAGAATGCAACTGAAATATGTGGAAGTGCTATTGTTTTGCATAATGTTGTCACCATTTTGGCCCCCAGTAGTAGATTCTGTTTCTCTGCACTTAGGTCAATGTTGGAAAAAATGGATGACCATGAAAGAGCAGTAGATCATGAAAAATGCCAGAGGAACTAGCCTGGCAGAACAATTCGAAGACACGTTCATCTGGTTTAATTGCAATATACTGCCTGAGAGTACCTGCCCTTGTGCCTTTATATGCAACCATTAGTGGCTGGAATCGAGAGCCTCTGCTTACAAAGCATCTCAAAAAGAGGACAAATTTTGTAAAATTTGTTGGAGCTCTCACAGCACTCATGATTACCATTAAAATTAATTAAGTGGCAAAACATTTTGAATCTTTATAACAGCATGGTATTGCCTATCAAGTTGTAACGAAAAGTGTGGTGCCAGTAATTCTCTGTGTCCAGGAATCTAAACACACCCATAATCAGTAGGGTAGCCAACAACTCCTCAGTCTCTTCAGGGCTAGTCTGATGTGGATCTCCCAATTCCTGGTTAGAATACACATTGGTGTGGTGAGCAATATGTTCAATCATCTAATCAGTGAAAAACATTTTGAGGTACTGGCACTGTGTCTTTACAGCATCTGGGGATTCAAAGCTTACATCAGGTACATCACATATCTCTCCTCCATCTTCCACATTCTCCTAAAGGGAGAATGCACAGGAAACATATTTTAGTGTGTTTTTCACTCTTTTCTATTTTAAAGGATGTTTTTTTTATGCAGAAGTGCATTCTGAAGCCTCATCCTCATCTGCAGATTGATCTCCAGTTACATCTGCTGTTGGAGGTACACAGTCTGGATCATCTTCCTAATCATTTCCACTCAGATATTCAGTGGTTGGTTCATCAAGATTATCTGGTATCAGAGCAGAAGTATAGTGTGGCCTTGCACCATAAAATGTCATTCTGCCATACAGAAAGCATTAAAAGTGCAGAATTATTGAGATAGTCATTGTTTTGACTTTCAAAACATCTATAAATGGTTAAAACTATAATGATGAATTGTGGCAAATATACAGTAAAGTAAAAACACATTCGTGGTATTGACTAGAGTATATGATCTGAAAACATCATATTCTACATGAAAATATAAACATTACAAAAATTAGTGTTGGTGAATACTTATACAGGGAGATTCACTCCAAAGAGGCCCAGAATACTCTGTTGTAAGTCCCGTTAGGAAGAAGCAATCTGAACCAAAAAAATGCCATATACCTTGACGTATGTGTAATTGATTGCATTACGTGCGATGCTGGAAGTTTTCTGCCAGACACACTTTGATGCGGCGCTCCATGTTCCTGAACGTATCGGCAAGCGTCTCGGGAGGAATAGCAGCAATTTCACGTTGAATGTTTTCCTTCAAATCTTCCACAGTGCAAGGCTTGTTCCAATAGACTTTTCCTTTGAGCATACCCCAAAGGAAGAAGTCTGGTGGTGTCAGATCCAGTGACCATGGTGGCCAAAGCCCCTTTGAAATTACCCTGTTCCTGAAGAAGGACTCAGTTTCTGCCATGATCCTTGCCGATGTGTGACACATTGCTCCATCTTGCTGGAAGTAACCTTCCATTAACTCATCATCACCCAGTTGATTCTGACATCGCTTAAATGAATTGGTGACTCAATAGGTTTGCACTATGAAGACATGCTACTCAATACTGTACACCAACCTCCTGATGAGAAATCAAGTGACTGATCGAAGGGGTACGGGCGGTATGCACCCAGAAGCTGCAAACGGAGGTTAAATATTGAGACGGCCTTCTGGTGCCTACCTCATCGCTCTGACACAGGGGCATCCCAGCTTGTTTGAAGCTCCATATACTGAGGAGCATATTGCACATTGTTTCGTTCAGATTGCTTCGTTCTACTGAGAGTTATTACAGACTATTTTGTGGCCTCTTTTGAGTGAATCTCCCTGTACTATTAAGTGATGTCTCAACCATTTCATAAAGCATTATTTTAAAAAATTAATACAGGTTCATTTGCTACTTAGTTGAATAATTTTGTTCGGTAAACCCCCTGATCCCAAGCTATATCAGAAAATTAAACTTACCATTTATTAATTATGCTAGAGTTTTAGCAAATATTATTTTGAAAAAATTACATACTGAAGCACTTTTCTGCTATGTACGATATCTAGATGTGAATTAATAGGTAGAAACATTTCCAAACTGGATGCTTTTTGTTTTCATTATAAATACATCTTCAGTTAGCATAAAGATCAAGTGAACATATGCCACTATTGATAAAAGAAATAATGGACTTCAAAAATACTTAGCTTATGCTTTAATGCAAGTATAGTGAATGACATCAAAATGTCTTCTGGTATGTGTTTTACTTTTCTAGGAAAAGCAAAAAAAATGTATTGCTCCATATTAAATATGTACCCTTAAACACTCAACTGTATTTTTCATTTAGTTTCTTTTAAATATTTCAATAAATCTGATTTATCATGAGAAACACTAATAGCTACAAATGGTAGCAGGCTAGCTCTTTGCTATATTTTTATTTGCATTTTACCATTACTTGGCTCTTGGATAAGGAAAAAGAAATCAATTAAAAACTAAAAAAATCCAAGAATATGTAAGTTAAACTGACATAACAAATGTGAATGAAAAAAAAATGTTTGCATGGCAACATCAAAATGGAGTCTTATGTACATTCCATCAAGAAACATATTTAATTCTTTTTCATTATTTTCTGTGATTGCTATTGCATGTATAGCAGATAACTTACTCAAGTCAACTTGCAAGATTTGCATCAATTGTAATTATTTACTTGTGCTTTTCTTTTAACTTGGAGCCCAGACTGACTCATGAAGTGAGTGAGAACCAGAGCACAATATTCTAGCCACTATATTACACTAACTGTGGAGTGGAATCTGAGGCAAGCCATCTAGTAAATAAAAAGTTCTATTAAGACCTGGGATTTACCTCAAACTGAAAAACAGTTGGATAGCTTGTACTGCAGCATGTCTCTGTGATTTGTAATTTATCCAGTGTAATGAAACCTTTAAAATCAATTCAGCAAATAAATAAAGAAGAAAAACCAAGAGTTTTTGCGGTACAATAATTTTCTACAGCTTTGTCGAATAACATAATTGTGATTTTTAATGAAGCCAGCAGCTCTTGGCAGAATTCAAGATCTATAATTCGGTAATCCATATCATAATGAAAGTGTCTGGGGGTCAATAAATGAACCACTACTTTTCACTTGTTATTTTGAAAGGTAATGAATAAGACACTGACTTAGAAACATTTCACACAAGTGTGTTTTGTCTTTCATTTGTTGCTTTTGCTTTTTATTACAATCGCCACTTCTGTCATTCTCCTTTTGCTGCTCATTGCTGTTTCAATTAATGAACAAACTATTTAATATCTTCTTATTCACAAATTAATGAACACAAAAAAGTCATGGTACAATATTTATATTTGCCAGAAGGGTTACCCAGTTTTAAAAATGCTATTTAAACTTATTCTGTTTGAGACATATGGCAATATAGTAACTACATGTTTCAGTCAAGAACAGAAGGACAAAACCATACTTACAAATGGGTGCAGCATTAAATGCACTAGTATTCCAGACATCTCAATGTCTTTTCTGTCACAAATCATGTTTGGTAGAATGAGTGCAAAGCTGTCTTTCCAGACGCACTTGTGTTTTCCATCTTGGACAGTAACCATGAGTAAAAACAGCAGGAGTTAAATTTTGTGAACACTTCAGGTCAAGTCAGGTTGGGGGGTCATGCACTGGTACAGCGCGTTCCCGCACCCACCACATAATGAAGCAGCTTGGGATCCTGGTTGGCAAACCCTCTGGCAGACTGCTGGTCCAGTCCCACCCTCCTGAAATGACCATCTATCTGCCGCAGCCAGGTATTATGTGGGTGTCCCCTTGGCCTGGTCTATCCACTTGATACCTCAATGAGGATCCTGCGAAACGGATCACCCTCGGGGAATTGTGCCACATGGCTGTAGTGCCGTAACTGATGCTCCCTCACAATGCAGGTAATGTGCCTCTTTTGGTACTCCATGAGCAACCAAAGTCAAACCAGCGGTACCCAAGGATTCTCCAAATAGACACAGTACCAAAGGAATCCAGTCTTTTTCTCAGGTTACTGGATAGCATTCACGTCTTGCAACCATATAGTAAAAATGATCTTCGTCCTTTTGCAAAGATATCGGGAGCGCCACACATCCCTTTCCAGTGACCTCATGACTCCCCATACTTTCCCAATTCATCTACTGACTTCATAGAGACATGAATGTCGCTGCTGAGGTAAGTAAACCTCTCAACATGGTCGATACTTGCTCCGCAGACAGACACACTGCCGATGGCTGTGCCCAAGATGTCATTAAAGGCCTGCATCTTGCTTTTTACCCAGGACACTCACAAACTTAGGCACTCAGACTCCTCACTCAGTCTTTTGAGAGCCGCGATTAGAGCCTCCATTGACTCCACGAAGATCACATCATACTGGTAGTTGGCAAAGTCAAGAACAGAGAATCTCTCTTCACATACAGATGCACCACAGCCGCTGGACCCCACCACCCTGCCCACCACCCAGTCCATACAAGCACTGAACAGAGAAGAATCAAGAACACACCCCTGATGAACTCCAGAATCCACTGGGAAAAACGCAGATGTTCTGCCTCCACTCTGCACAGCAATCACAGTACCAGTGTACAGGCCAGCCATGATATCCTGCAACTGTGGGGATCCAGCAAAGTCTCAGGAAGTCCCATAGGGCAACTTGATCAACTGAGTTTAACACTTTTCAAAAACTGACAAAGGCTGTAAAGAAACTCTGCTGATATTCGCGTTTGCGCTCCATAAGAACCCTCAGTGACAGGATGCGGTCGACTTCTTAGGCATAAAACCAGACTGCTCCATTTGCAGGTAGGTGAGCAAGTGATCATGGATCTTATTGAGCATAACCCTAGCAAGGACTTTATCCGGCACTGAGAGCAGTGTAGTCTGCTGTACAAAATCAATGAGGAAAACCATAACATCCAATCTACTCATTACTAAATGTTCTCCATTGCTTTCTTGTAAGAAGGTGTATAGTCACTTTGTGAATGCTGTCTTTCAGTACCTCATTTTGGATGACAGCTAACAAAGTAGCAGTAGACTTCAGCTCAGTGAAATGGAAGGTGTAATAACATGCCATCCGAAAGAGTGGAGTCAAATGGATCAGTTCCTTAAGTATGGTGGTAAACAGCATTTTGCCAATATCCAGAAAGATGTTTGAGGATGACAGCACTAGTCATAAACTGTACATGAAGAATTAAGCTGGGGTTGTCAGATGGCTGAAAACAAAACAAAAAAGTGAAGATGGGACTAATATAAGGCATATTAGGTTCAAATTCAGCTTATTTGACAGTGACTTAAGCAAACTTCAAGAATATGCAGAAGTTTCTCAATTGCTGGATGGATGGCTCTTCTGGAAAGTACATAAAAAACAAAAAACTAATTATTAGAGCATTAGATGATTCTTAGTGCTTAGTTAATTTAGTGTTGGTAGGGAAAATACAGAGGACCGCATTAGGAAACTGATTGTGATTAGGCAAACCGAATACTGGATCTACTTGGTTTTTTTAGGCAATTTGGTTTGAGTCTCACCAGGTCCCATTGTAATCAGTGTGTGGCATAAATCAGCAGCACCAATTCAGCCACAGGGCAAGTAGGTGACAGTGAGATGGGGGTCTAAGAAGCCAAAATTTTGTCCCTCGACACCCAGGTCACCAATTCGGACCCAGAAAAACATTCTCAGCACTCTGTAGCACCTGTGGATCTTGAGAACAATAAAGTGCTCATAATTGGTGATTCCATAGTGTGGAATGTTAGAATTCCAAACTATGTTAAACCAGCAGTTAATGTTGAATGCCCCCCGGGGCAAAGATTTCTGACACAGAGGCTCAATTTGATCATGTTGCCGATGATGAAGTATCTACCTTATTGTTGAATGTTGGCACTAATGATATTTACTTACAGCAATGTAAAGTATTAAAGGGGAACTTCATTTGTCTCTGCAACAAAGATAAAAGAAAATGCAGAAATGTAATTGTATCTGGCCACTTACCATGATTATATAGAAGGGAATGGATGCATAGCAGATTGCGTTCCTTTCACTGCTGGCTAGAAACCTGGTGTGTAAATAAAAGCATAGCCTTTGTGAACAATTTCAAAAATAATTTAATTAAAAAAAATAATTTCAAAATTCTACTTTTAACATATAAAATCTTAAATGGCCAAGGTCTGGTTTACTTATTTGAACTTATCATTACTTACAAATCAGACTGCACATTAAGATCTCAAGATGCCATTCTGCTTATGATTCCAAGGATAAATAAAATAGCAGTGAAAGGTTGAGCTTTTACTTACATGGCCCCTTCAGTCTCAGCTTTCAAATCCTGGCTGAAGACTCATTACTTCAGTTTAGCATATGCTGACTAGAGCTTCTGATTAACTGTACAGACTGCATCTCTGTTGTTAGTCATTTTCACTAAAACATAAGTAATATGATATTTATAATTTGTTACGGGCGGCACGGTGGCGCAGTGGTAGCGCTGCTGCCTCGCAGTTAGGAGACCCGGGTTCGCTTCCCGGGTCCTCCCTGCGTGGAGTTTGCATGTTCTCCCCGTGTCTGCGTGGGTTTCCTCCGGGCACTCCGGTTTCCTCCCACAGTCCAAAGACATGCAGGTTAGGTGGATTGGTCATTCTAAATTGGCCCTAGTGTGTGCTAGGTGTGTTTGTGTGTGTCCTGCGGTGGGTTGGCACCCTGCCCAGGATTGTTTCCTGCCTTGTGCCCTGTGTTGGCTGGGATTGGCTCCAGCAGACCCCCGTGACCCTGTGTTCGGATTCAGCGGGTTGGACAATGGATGGATGGATGGATAATTTGTTACTAACCCTCACCTATTCTGTTTCTCTTCTTGGTACTCCTATGTAGAACTTGGTACTACTGCCCTACTGCCAAGTTATTTTGCCTGCCTAAGGAAAGAGCATTGGAATCATTAGGTAGAAGGATCCTTTCATCAGATTGGCTAACCTAGCACCGACTCAGTTGTGGAATGGCTAGTGAGGGGGCAGCTTGAAGGCTGATGTCTCCAGGACTCAGAATCATATTATGTGATATAATCTTCTCTTTAATTTTGCTCCGTACTTGTACTATTATTATTACTATTTTTATTGTACTATTGTATTGTATTGAGAATTACTTATTTTCTCTTCTGTGTAGTGTATTGTATTCATGCCATTTTTTGACACCCACTGCATGCCCATCAGCCTTGGAAAGGGGTCTCTCTCTGAATTGCCTTTCCCAAGATTTCTTCCATTTCTCCCCTACAATGTTTTTTTTTGGGAGTTTTTTTTCTAGTCTTCTTAAAGAGTCAAGGCTGGGGGGCTGTCAAAAAACAAGGCCTGTTAAAGCCCATTGTGACCCACCTTGTGTGATTTTGGACTATACAAAAATAAATTGTATTGTATTGTAACAATCCACTCAGCCTAACAAAGCTCACAAGTTCTATCCACTTAACTCTCCTAAATTAACATAAAGTGTACTTTTGAAAGTCCCTAAAGTCATACTATTTACCATTGCTTGATATGTTATTCCATGCGTCTATGGTTCTCTGTATAAAGAAAAACTTCCTAATGTTTGTGCGAAATTTACCCATAACATATTTTCAACTGTGTTCTTGATGAACTCATTTTAAAATAATAGTCTCGATCTACTGTGCAAATTCCCTTCATAACTTTAAACACTTTAATCACGTCTCCTCATAATCTTCCTGTGCTTAATCTGAAAAGGCTCAGTTCTTTTAATCTTTCCTAATAATTCATCCCCTGTACCTCTGGAATTTCCCTAGTTCCTATTCTCTTCTATGTCCTTTGTGGAAGAATAATTTTAGGGTAACATACCTTTCATCTTAAAGAAATAGCATAAAGGGTTAATACATGTCTGAAACCCTTGCAGACATAACAGGAAACCAGATAAACATCAAGTGGTACAACAAACAGTACTGAAAGATGACTAAGAGAGGACTAAGAAATCAACAGAACAACAACAACCAGAATGGACAGTTGTTATATGCTCATGAATTGGCTCAATTCTTAGGTATAAGAAGAACCAGAATATAATAAACTATTTTATATAACTCATGTGGGTGTAAACCAACAAACCAATGTATGTATTGATTGACACTGTATGTAAATTCAATAACCTCTATTCTTTGTTCCTCTGATTATTCTGACCATGCTGTAACAGACTGCTTTTGAAGAATGCTCCCTCCAAGGCATTTTGTCAAGGAGTAATTAAAAAATCAATCAGCTTTTCTCCTGCCTGATAACTGATTTGTCCTGTTAGAGGATGTTTTCTTTTTTTAATAAAATATTAAATTTCTACCACATCTTTTTGTAGTCTGGAGACCAAAACTGTACACAGTACTCTAGATGAGGCCTCACCAGTGCATTATAAGGCTTGAGCATAGCCTCTTTGGACTTGTACTCTACACATCATGCTATATAACCTAATATTCTGTTAGCCTTCTTAATGGTTTCTGAACATTGTCAGGAAGTTGATAGTGTTGAGTCCACTATGACTCCTAAATCCATCTCATAAGGCAAACTTTTGATTTTCAGATCTCTGATTGTGTATTCAAACCTAACATTTTAACTTCCTACATGTAATACTTTAAATTTACTCACATTATATTTCATGTGCCATAAATCTGCCCAAGCATGTATGCTGTCCAAGTCCCTCCATAATGATTCAATGAATTCTAGATTATCTGCCAAACCACCTAATATGGTATCACCTGCAAACTCAATCAGCTTGTTACTATATTCCTATCCAAATCATTTATATATATTAAAATTAACAGCAGCCCCTAGCACTGACCCCTGATTCTGACAGGGTTCCTCGCTTCCTGTGTCTGAGCCAATTTTGCAGCCATCTACAAATGTCACTCTGAACTCCCACTTCTTTTAGTTTGATGCCCAACCTCTCAAGTGGCAATTTATCAAATGCTTTCTGAAAGTCAAGAAATAAAATATCAAATTCCAGCATGTTGGTAAAACATGACCTCCCTCTTCTGAACAACTGTAATGTGTAGCTCAATCTTTCCCATAATAATTCCTTCCATTTATTTAACTGTGATGCACATTAAGCTTACTAGCCTATAGTTGCTTGGATATGCCCAGTCACCTTTTTTATATATTAGGGTGATATTTGCAGTCATTTGAAATTCCCCAAGTGTGAAGTGACTTCCTAAAAACATGTGTCAACATATATGTACTCGCTAACGTCCTTAGAAATTGAGGATAAATATTATCTGGTCCTGGTAATTTTTTTTATTTTAGCCTATTAATCTAAGCAGCACTCTAATATTTCCAAATCACTCAGCACCTCCTTAGTAGTTCCTTTTACCACTGGGACATACTTCCTCACATTTAAAGACCTCAGAAAAATAAGTGTTTAGAACAGTGATTCCCAACGTGGGGTGCACGCTCCACTGGGGGACAATTTGATTTTTTAGGAGGGCAATTCGAGAATTTAGGTATGTTAAACAATTTATAAAATGAAAAAAACAGAAAGACTGTTAAAAATGATTAAAGAAAATAAAACAAATAATTTTTATTTTTTATAGAGACATTTATATATTTATATATACATAGAAGGGATGGTGAAGAACCCTTTAATTTATGATTTTACAACCGGCTTGGGTTTTTTTACTTAGAAATCGTTTTTACCCTTAAAATAATATGAATTGTAACAATGATTATAAAATTTTGCAATATAATAAAAATATAAAATAATCAAAATATTACAGAAAAATCTGTCATTAAAGTTATTTTATATTTATGAATATCACATTTCTTATTATATGTTTTCAAAACTGTATTTGCATATTACTTAATATAATTTTTTTTTTTTTAACAAGTTCTTACTGATTTCTTTGTCAGTACTTCAACTATCCCTTCCTTCTTTTGTTCCCATGTTCTTTGGAAGCTTGTTTAGACCAAATTAATGACATTATGGGCTTCCTCCACGTGAGTATAGGAGTTCACTTTTTGAATAGGTAATAATAAGAATAAGGTATATGTTACAGTGGGGGACATAATAATTTTAGAGAGGCCTAGGTGGGGCATGGCCAAAAAAAGGTTGGGAACTACTGGTTTATAGCATGTGTTATTTCAGTGTATGTATTTTTTAATTCTCCTTTATTAATACTGTTGCATTTCACCTCCTCGTTGACTGTTCTTTTACTACTAAAATACTGAAAGAATCTCTCTGGGTCTTCTTTCGCCTTATCTGCTATATTCCTCTCTAAATGTCAATTTGGGCTCCCTAATATCCTTTTAAATGGTTGCCCTCATGTCCTCATAATCCTTGCGATTCACATTGCAGTTATTAGTCTTGCATGCATCATATAATAGTTTTTTTCCTTTGCAGCTTCTTTTTCAACTCTTTATGAACCTATTGCAGAGTTCTTTCCAGATTCCAAATGTAGGTATGTACATGTCCTGCATTATATGAAAAACTTTTTTAAACCTGTTCCACTGTTCCTTGACTGTCTCCACATTTAAAAGCTTATCCCTGTCTATCCTACTTAAACTTTGCTGCATCTGCTCAAATTTGCCCTACCAAAGTTAAACTTAACAGTTTTATTCTTAGCATCTGTACACTTTCTGAGAAACTGTATTATATTATGGTCACTTGACACTAGTGGTTCAAATACCTTTAAACCTTCATTTCTACCCTGATATTATGAAATACTAAATCTAGAGAGGCTTCAAGCTGCGTTGGTCCTTTAACATACTTTATTAAAAAACAGTCACTAATTACTTCTAAAAACTTCTGCTCATGTGCTTTGACATTTGCAAGGTTATCCATGACTGTAATACCTCCATGTAAACTTGCCTTTTTAATATTACCAAAAAGATGTGCAATGAATTTACTGTCTGCATTGGGTAGTCTATAACATACTCCTAAAATAAGACCTCTTTCCTTAATGCTTTCCAGGCATAGCCATATATCTCGCTAAGATGGGGTTTATCATCCAATTGAAGTGGACTTGATTTAACTCTTTTTGACATAACCTGCATCCCTCTATGTTATACTTATCTCCATCTTTGTTATTTAGCCAGGTTTATCCATCCATCCATTTTCCAACCCGCTGAATCCGAACACAGGGTCACGGGGGTCTGCTGGAGCCAATCCCAGCCAACACAGGGCACAAGGCAGGAACCAATCCTGGGCAGGGTGCCAACCCACCGCAGGCCAGGTTTATGTTCTTGCTATAATATCATAATTATGCTCCACTACATACAACTTCAACTCACTTGTTTTATTTTTGATGCTTCTAGCATTATGGCAAGCTATTTTTAATGTGTTACTCATTTTACTTTTGCATTTAAAGGCTGGATTAGAATTTACATTACTATGCATTTTTATTTTTTACACTATTTTTTTATGTACAGTTCTAAACCTGTCCTAAACTCCCTGCCCCAAAAACCTTAATTTAAACAATTGTCAACTAACCCATTCATATGCCTCCCCAACAAATAGATGACCCCCACATTTCATATTTAAACCGTTGCAGCACAACAGGTCCCATCTGTTCAAAAAGGAGTCCCAATGCCCCATAAACCTATACCCTTCTACCCTGCACCAGGGTTTGAGCCATGCATTCTAATCTCCTCAGTCTTACCTGGACTGACGTGTGTCAATTCTGCTCCTCCACCAGGCAGTTACTTACGCCTCAACCTGGCAACTCTTACAATTTGGGTTGCAGAACTGACAGACTACCTTATGTATGTCATTTGTTCCAACATGGACAATAACAACTGGATCCACCTCCACTCTGGCAAAGAGTCTATCAACCGTTCCAGGGAGGTCTCCCTCTTGTGCACCTGGAGGGCAACACACTGCAAGACTCTCTGTCTCTGGAACAAACCTGCACGTCAACCCACTAATGATTGAGTCACCAACTCTCACTAACTCTGAGAACTGTAGTTGAGGTGGCCTATTGGGTCTCCTCATGCCTGCCTACCACCTCAAAATCTTCAGAGACACCGTCCAGCTCTGCAAGTACTTGAAAATGGTTTGATGCTTCCAATTTAGGGGTTGATGCCCTGGAAACAGTGTGCACTCTTTAGCTTGTGCCTTGTGACCATGACCCACCATCTCTACCTGTCTGGTTTTGATATGGTTATTATATTGTTATCTTTCTAGTTGCTGCTATTTAATGATTAGCCCTAACCTTTCAGGTTTAGAGTGCAAAGTGAAGTTATTGCAAAATCATTTGTCATATCCACAGAGGAAAATAAACCATAAGCCTCTTTTAGGTGGATGAGAGCCTGAAAGCATAGGCACCTAAAGTAAAATAAAATTTGGTGGGTACAACAGAGTAGAAGTCCTCATTTTCTCAACAGTAGCCTTGCTCCATTAGCTATAAAACATCATTCACCTAGCACAGAATAAGCAATGAATACAGTGTCATTTATCAAGACCCACTACAACTTAAGCTGTCCAAATCACTTTATTAGGGGTGCAGACTGGTAACTGAGTATACAAATATTTGTCAGCAAACTATTAATAGATTCCTCAAAATACAATGGCTCATTTAGGAAGCTTTCTTCTCACCCATGAAATTGTTTTTAGTGTTGTCTCCCTCTGCAACAGTGACTTATGGACTGTCATGACAAAAACAAAAGGGGACAAACAGTGTCTTCATATTCTGTAGGCCTTTGATGAATTGATGCAGGGATGTTTTCTGGGGCGAACAGTGAACATTAGATCAGACTACCATCATAAAAGACTTTTAAACAAAACAACTGACTTTATCTGAGCATCTATTACATTCAGTTTAATTACGCGTATGAAAAGTCAACTCCAAAAAACAAGTCAACTTCCCAAACATACCCATTGCTGTTCAGTTGTATCCTTACCTTTCAACACAAGTGGGATATCTTCAGCTTCATCTCCTGCATTTCATTAGCTTGAAGCATTTAAATCATGGTGTTACTGACTTAGGAGGCATCCGAGCTCTGGGAACATCCTAAACTTGTTAGCTCTGCCACAACGTTGCAGCTCAAAATAATATTTGTGGAATTCAGTATAAACAATGTGATATGGACTGCTTGTTAATTACGATTTTCTGTGTGGGCCTCATTTTGTGGTGTACTTACTACTTCTTATGTCATGGGCAGCTCCTACAGAAAAAAAATAAGAATACTATATCCAAGAATTATCCTGATGCAGTTCTTCATGGCGAATTTTTAAAAAAATGAATATTAGGTAATATTCTGGAGTCTATCCAGATTTAAATATGTGATATGAGCATCTTGAAGAAATGCTCAGATATTGCCAGTGACAAACCCACATGAAAGAAGTGCTTTTGCACAACCAATTTATTATTTTTGGATTCTATAATTTCAGGGGGAAACGCATTACTTTAGCATAATAGAAAAGATAGATAATTTTACCTGTAAATGCATAGCTTAACAGCAGCCCTATGCAATATAATCTAACTTTGAGCCACCCCCTCAATATACTGATTCATTAATTTGCAAATTAAATTACCTCTGGATGAACTGCTTCCCAAATGGATTTTATTCTCAGGAAGTTCTCTAGCCTTGGGAGAAAGTTCTGCAGCTCTCCATGTGTTAATGAGTGTAACACCAGCTCTCATTATTGCTGCAAAATTTGAGCATTTACCTCAAGCATGTTTCTAAAATATAAAATATTATATTGCACTGATATTTTATTATTGTGAATTAAATTAATATTAAACAATTGATTATAAATGACCATGACTTCCACTTGCTTTTCCCCACCATATGAGAACTGGTTATAATCCCACATTAGCATCAATATGTGTTAATAGGATCCAAAATGGTGCATAAATGTGCCAGAATGGGTCTTGGTAGTCTAAAACAACTCATCACCCATTCATCACTCTCTGCCAACACATGAGCGCAATTCCAGAATATTCATCTTGAAACAAATCTAGTTGATTCAAAACATCAGCAACTTTGTACCTTTTTAGAGACAGCATAATTATGGACTCTCAATATATAGTAGTATTTTCTGTAACAAAAAAAATCTATGGCTACCCACTAGATGACAGCACTATAGTAAGTAACAAAGAATTCTGTCATATGTTGTATCTTGTCAGGCTCAATGACATATGGCTTAACTTGTACTTCATATTCAAAGTGTTAAAGGAAACAAGTATACATGCTATAAGTTATTAGCAGTATAAACAACCAGTACTTACCAGGTTTTGGGCTGATCAAAGATATCTGGCTGATAAATATTTTTTATGATACTTTAATTGTCAGGTTTATGACACTGTGACTTTCAACAAAGATCTGTTTCCATATGAAGTAGATGTTCCTAATTAATCTTGCACATGCCACAGAAGTGACTGATGCTGAGAAGCCATTTCTGTTTTACATTTTACCATGCAATTACTTTAAGTGACAACCAGTATGTTCTAATTTAGTTCAATCTTTGTAACATTAAGTAATTGAACTGTTAAGCTTGTGATACCTCGGAATCTGTTAGGAGGAGCTCTTAACACTAGAATTACCAAAGCCTATGAAAAAACTTGTAATTCCGGCCCATGTTAAATCCCTTTGCACCTCTCCGTCAGCATCTTTTGTCTTGTAAATGTGCTGATCAAGAGAAGCAGCAAGCAGCTTGCTATATCATCCCCCCCACAGCCGCAAAAAGTTCATTATTATCTTGGAGTGAAGTGCTGGAGTTTTAGAGGGTAAAAAATATAACGTTATTTGGAACACGTGCATTTCATGTGTGTTCCGTGTCTACAACAATCTATGTTAAATGCGTTGAGTTTCCAGGATGTATGAGTCCATGCTTTTTCAGGTGCCAACTTATGTGTCTTTGATTGATACAGCTGCTTGGCTTGTTACAGTGCTAACCTGTTTTAGTGCTGGTTGAAACCCTTTTACCTGCAGTCTGCTGCATATACACTTTTAAGCATATAGCTGTGAATCGAAAGTACTGTAGCTTTATTTGGTCTGTTGTCATGTTCCACCATGAACATCCAGAGCTGCTTTACTAAATTTGTTCTGGTGCCTACTCAGAAGCCAGAGTTCAATGACATCTGTTGGAGCCTCCCTTTTGTACTGAGAGTTAGCTTTACAAGTTTTTAATGGAATTCAACCAGTTTACTTTATTGTTAAGAACAAACTGCCAGCAGGAAGACTGACAAACTAATTGGAAATAAGGTACTTTTAGATATGACCATTTGCTTGGAATTGAGAAAGAGGTAGTAAGGGGAAGAATAAAGTGAAACTCTGGAATTTGACTCACAATTATTTTGTTCAATACTTATAGATGACTCCAATATTTTAAAAATAAAGTTCTATAAAAATGAAAAAGTCATATTAAAAAAAAGTAAAAATTAATCACACTTTTGATTTTTTTTACTCAGCAATCAGGTTATGCAGGAATATTTCAGAAAATTTAAATAAATGCAAAATTAAATAAATGTACAGTAATCCCTCCTCCATTGCGGGGGTTGCGTTCCACAGCCACCCGCGAAATAAGAAAATCCGCGAAGTAGAAACAATATGTTTATTTGGTTATTTTTATATTGTCATGCTTGGGTCACAGATTTGCGCAGAAACACAGGAGGTTGTAGAGAGACAGGAACGTTATTCAAACACTGCAAACAAACATTTGTCTCTTTTTCAAAAGTTTAAACTGTGCTCTATGACAAGACAGAGATGACAGTTCCGTCTCACAATTAAAAGAATGCAAACATATCTTCCTCTTCAAAGGAGTGCGCGTCAGGAGCAGATAATGTCAGAGAGATAGAGAAAAGCAAACAAATCAATAGGGCTGTTTGGCTTTTAAGTATGCGAAGCACCCCGGCACAAAGCTGTTGAAGGCGCAGCTCACACCCCCTCCGTCAGAGCAGAGAAAGAGAGAGAGATAGAGAGAGACAGAGAAAAACAAACAATCGAAAATCAATACGTGCCCTTCGAGCTTTTAAGTATGTGAAGCACCGTGCAGCATGTCGCTTCACAAAGAAGCTGCACAGAAGGTAGCAATGTGAAGATAATCTTTCAGCATTTTTAGACGAGCGTCCGTATCGTCTAGGTGTGCGAACAGCCCCCCTGCTCAATCCCCCTACGTCAGGATCAGAGAAAGTCAGCGCAAGAGAGAGAGAGAGAAAAGTAAGTTGGGTAGCTTCTCAGCCATCTGCCAATAGCGTCCCTTGTATGAAATCAACTGGGCAAACCAACTGAGGAAGCATGTACAGAAATTAAAAGACCCATTGTCCGCAGAAATCCGCGAACCAGCAAAAAAACGCGATATATATTTAAATATGCTTACATATAAAATCCGCGATAGAGTGAAGCCGCGAAAGGCGAAGTGCGATACAGCGAGGGATTACTGTACTATGAAACGTGAAAATAAATAAAGAAAAACAGCATGAAATGTGAGCATAAACAAATAAACGTGCCACGAAATATGTTTTTGTTGCTTATTTATTTTCTTATTTATTTAATTAGTTTTGTCTAATATTTTTCCTGTACATCATGAAATAAGTTACAAAATGAAAAATGTCACTTGCAGCCCTAAACATACGAAGGCTTATTGATTGGTTGAGTGCAGCACAGAATAATTGAAATATGAGAGACAGAATTCTGAAGGTAAGCAATGTGCATGCCCAAAGTTATGATTGTGTGTGTCCATGGCAGATATGACTGCTAGAAAAAGTTGTGCAAAGTTGCTATGTGAAGTGGCTCTAAATTCTTCATCCTCTCACTAATCCACACATGAGGTTTTCAGTTGTAAATGCACAACCTGATAGCTGAAGAGCTACCCCCACTTTGACAACAATTCACTCTACTCCTCTTTAAGGTATATTATTTTAGGTGGCTATGCTAATATTAATATTAATACTGTTGTAAATTTGCTATAGCAAACTGTCTACAAAATATAAACCTGTCTACAAGTTATTGTTATTTGTCAGAGTTCAGAAACTGAAGGAATATTACATCGATATACAGTGGATAAACACTGAAGAGGTGTTAGAACTAACAGAAGTATTTTCTGAATGTCACACAATATTTGGGTCAAGCCTCCATGTTATGAGGATACTCTGCTCTTTACATTAACTTTGTTTTAGTGAAAATCACTGAACAGTGGCTATCTTGAATGACAGTACTCACTTACTGTCAAATGGTTTTGGTAGACTGAGAACACAGAAATAAATTAGACGCAAACATTATGTATGTGCATTTTTGGGATAATAAACTATAATGTGGACAGTTCTTTTTATCTCTCTCTTATCAACATGTTAGTTGTATACATATGTTGTTGCAATTATTTCTTAGTACATTCAGTAAACCACAACAGAAAACAATATGGGAACAACTTTGACTTAGTTTTCAAGCTCTTTTGTTTTGTTTTTTTTATCATGTTGTCTATAGTTTTTAATGATTGAATTTTTGATTTCTTTTTCTATGCAATTTATAGTTATCTACCTTTGTCTTTTTTGCTTTTCGTTACCACTTTTTATATATAACTCATATATGACTCATTTTAAATTAACACTAGAATTACAGACAGAGCGTACGAAAAAAACTCAAAAATCCGTCCCACCTCTCCGTCAGCGTCCTTTGTCCTGTAAATGTGTGGATAAGCACTAAACAGCAAGCAGCCTGCTATCACATTCCCCCCCCCCCCCCCCCCCCCCCCAGTTTTCTCAGCTCAAGTCTGTTTACCTGCGTGTCAGTTGCTTAGAGTTGTATAGAGTGAGAAGTCAAGCAAAATGACACCTTTTAGAAATACTATATCGTTATTTGGAACACTTGCATTTCATGTGTGTTCCGTGTCCACAACGATCTATGTAAAGACATTGTTAAAACAGAAACGTTTTTCATGTTTTAGTAATAATTGACAAAATGAAGGCATGAAGTATATAATGTGTGAAGCCTGAATTCCAAATATCAAAGAAACACTTTCACAAAAGGTACAAATATAACAGAACAAATGCACTTTTATTCAAAAATATAACTGAAGAAAAACATCCCACGTTTACCTGCGACATTGACACACATTTGCTATGACAGCTTCGGTGGTGCAATGGAATCAGCTATTGACTGGTAATCAAAGCTTCACGGGTTAGATCCCGGACGAGTCTGTTTTGAGAACTTAGCTGCTCGTATTCTTACTATTTTAGAATAAAAACTTACATTTGATTCCAGTCTTTAACAGCCGGTGTAATGTATGATACTTGTAAAGGTTAGCTTGGTTTTTTTTATTCTGTTATTCTCTCAGCCGAATTCATGATCCCAACTCCCGCCAACCCCCGACCTTGATTTGACACTGCTGTTTTCACATAGACGCACTCACCCGCTCTAACATCACCCCTCCCCCGATCTGGCTCTCTAAGTAACAGCGCAAGTACAGACGCAAACCAAGTGTAATCAAGAGTCCTGGTTCGATCCCCACTCACTCCTATATTTGCCGTTTTCAGTAGTAAGCTGCTCTTTTTGTTAATATTATACAGTACACACATGCACTTGATTTGTGTCTGTACTTGCGCTGTTACTTAGAGAGTCAGATCGGGGGAGGGGTGATGTTAGAGCGGATGAGTTTATTCAGTGCTGCAGAAACAACGCACATGTTGATTTTTTTTTTCTTTCAGTACATGTGCCTTCCCTGTTTACTTGTATATCTCTGCCTGTCTGTCTCTGTATTACGCAGTGCTCTGTCTGTCTGTGTGTTATGGATCTTGAAAAAATAAGTTATAAGGACGGTTTGCTGACTTGGAGCACCACTGCCTTACTGTGCCAAAGAGACGTGAGTTCGATTCCCAGCTTTGAAGAAAGTGTTTTTTTTTTCCTCAAACGGACATTGAATTTATAAATTGGTATGCACTGTAAATCGTTAACTTTAAAATGTCAATCGCGGTTATTTCTGTTGATTAATCCATGCTTTTTTACTTAGAGTCAGAACAGGAGCTTTTTCAGCTTATTCAGCTTCTGATCTGACTCAAACAGCGCCAGTATAACTTCACACCCAACCTGACGCTGTTCGTTTTCAAATAATATTGCATTACTTCGACGATGTTTTCTGATTGGTACTATTCGCGTCATAAAATGATTTCTTCAAAACGTCACTATATTTGTCTCTTTCTTTTTTTAAAATGTGAGTTGTAGCACTCAGCAACTGGCCACCTGCATGTTCTTGCGCACACTAAATCAGAGAGCGCTATATGCAATCATCAGATTCAAATGTTAACAGTTACATAGCACAGAATGGAAATCAGCAGTTCTTAGCATTCCACCTACTGTAACTTGCTTTCTTTTTTCTTCGGTTATAGTCTTGAATAAAAGTGCACTTGTTTTGTTATACTTTTACATCAACATATGTTCCTGTGGTTGAGCTACATGGGCATGCTCAAAAAATACACGTATAATGCCACGAAAAGTGCATGCAGACACTTCAGTTCGCAAGCATTGGTACGACAATGCAGTCACAAGTACACTGCAGAGCTTTAGTGCGTCTTTATGTGAAAACCGCATCAGATGGGGAGTGTCTGATGATTGCATATAGCGCTGAAGTTACTGCTCTTTACTATGCCTTCCTCTGCATGTCCTGGAGTACAAAAGAAACAGCATACAGCAACACGTGGGGACTGGCAATACTGGGGGAAAAAAACACGTGGTCGTATGTATCGTGATACACTGCAGAACTATAGAGCGTCTTTATGTAAAAACAGCAGTGTCAGGTGGGGGGCGGTAGGGATGGATCCTGAACGCGACTGAGACAATGAAAAGTGAATTTAAAAAAAAATAAAGCTAACCTTTACAAATATCATAAATTACACCGGCTGTTACAGACTGAAATCAAATGTATCATTATTCTAAAATAGTGAAAATAAGAACACTTCTCAAATGGGAGTTGTGCAGGATCGAACTCATGACCTTCTGATTCCCAGTCAGCGACTGATACTGTTACGCCACGGAAGCAGTGATAGTAAAGTCATGTCAATGTCTCACACTAAGACGGGTTTTTTTGGCGGTGGCTTTTTTTTGTACCTTTTGTGAAAGTGTTTCTTTGATATTTGGACTTCAGGCTTCATACATTATATAGTTTATGCCTACATTTTGTCATTTGCTACTAGAATATTGTAAACCGTTTCTGTTTTAACAATGTGTTTACACAGATTACTGTAGAAATGCAACACATATGAAATGCGTGTGTTCCAAATAACAATCTTATTATTTCTACTCTAAAACTCCACTTCACTCCCAGATAATCAATCAAGGCATTAGCTGGGAAAAGCTTGTTTACGTTCTAAGTCGTTGGGGGGATGGAATAGCCGGCTGCTGGCAGCTTGTCTTTATCAGTACATTTAGATGACAAAAGACGCTGCCGGAGAGGTGAGAAAGGTTTTAAGAAGCGATTTAAGGTGGGCCGGATCTACGAGTTTTTTCGTAGGCTCTGGTAATTCTAGTGTTAAATGAGAAATTTTAAATGTAAAATATTAATAGATTGATTCAGGTGTGGGTTAATTTAACAAGAGAGAGAAGAACAATGTATGGTCAAGATCTTTGGATAAGGTAACTGCCCAACAAAGTCTTTTGAAGTTTGTAATGAGTTTTTCAAAGCAATGTGGATCTGTAGACAGGTTGTCTGTCATTCTGAGAGATGTAAACAATCCTCATATCTGGCCATAAAACTCTTGTCTTTATTCAAGCCATGTTGTAATGTATTAAATTTTAGCATAAGTTTAACTTCCCATTCTTTTCTCTCTTGCTGTGTTTTGAAGTTGCCCATAAGCACTGTAACTTTAAAGTCCCTCTCACAGTGTCCATGGCTGTTGAAGTGGGCCGCTACAGGAACATCTGTGTTGCCATGTTTAATGTGGAACCTGTGTAAATTCATTCTCTGGCGGAGTGTTTGTCCAGTTTCTCCCACATAGAGTGCAGTGTCAGGACATTTCATGCAGAGAATTAGGTAGACTACATTAGATGATCTGCAGGAAAATGATCCCTTTATGTGATGTTCAAGTCAGCAGTGTGGTATAACTATATGGTCTATATCATAAATGTGGGCACATGTTTTGCATCTTTTCTGTAGGCATGGAGATGTGCCATTTACTGTTTGTTACTTAGGGAGCTTCGGACAATTAGTTGCTGAAGGTTTGGTGGTTGTCTGTATGCCAGGAGGGGAGGTTCAGGAAATACATTTTTCAGTGTTTTTCAGGGCAACTTCAAAACACAGCAAGAGAGAAAAGAATGGGAAGTTAAACTTATGCTAAAATTTAATACATTACAACATGGCTTGAATAAAGACAAGAGTGTTATAGCCAGATATGAGGATTGTTTACATCTCTCAGAATGACAGACAACCTGTCTACAGATCCACATTGTTTTGAAAAACTCATTACAAACTTCAAAAGACTTTGTTGGACAGTTATCTTTTCCAGAGATCTTGACCATACATAGTTCTTCTATCTCTTGTTAAATTAACCCAAGTCTGAATGAATCTATTAATTTTTTACATTTAAAATTTCTCATTTAAAGATTTACCAATGTTGTTTCTTGTCCTAGAGTGTGTATATAAACACAGGGAACTCCAGTTTCTGTATTACATCTTGCCTGAAGAAGGGGCCTGAGTTGCCTCGAAAGCTTGCATATTGTAATCTTTTTAGTTAGCCAATAAAAGGTGTCATTTTGCTTGGCTTTTCTCTACATTCATAATGGCTAACACGGTACAACACGCTAGTACTACAGACATGTTAGATTCCAGAAATTTTTCATTGTACAGAAAATTTCAGTTTAATATACACTGTTATTGTTAGTACCTCTGTGGTGTCATCTTGATCTTGTTCCATGTGTCCCATCCACATCTGTAAAGGGATTTGTTTTCATTCACTTTGCAGACCATAGTGGTTCCAGACATTTTGGAAGGAGTTAAGGTTCATCTGTATTAATGGTTGGAAATTCCAGTGCAATGAGCACAAATGTAGCTCATTGTCTGACTCAAGAAGATGCTGTCCTTCTAAGGTGAAAAATATGGAGTAAAAGAGGTCAAGTACATGCTCATACACATCTCCACACATCCTCTCAATTCTGTTGGTTGAAAAAAAACTTGTTGTGATATTCTGAATTGAAGTCAAAACTTGGGTACTTCTGAAATTTGCACTACTCAAAGAAATAGACAGGACCACTTGGTAATATGCTGTGGATTATTGTTGGATAAAATGAGAGACTCAAGATGTAGAAGATACTCTCTCCCTTTTATTTAGATATAATGGCAGGCAGACTTGTAACGAGCCCTCAAGTTCTGCTTTCTGCAACTGCATAAGACCTTTTGACTATTCAAGGTATCCTTAGAGCATACTGATTGTATCATTCAGAATATTCAAAAGTATATACAGTACCTTTGGTAGGACGCTTGTTCCAGTGATGTGTGACTCCTCTTCTTTGAACTATAAATTCTGCCACACCTACGTTCTCCTCACACTTGTTTGATTGGACTCTGAAAGAAAAGTCAATTGTTCCATAGCAGAAAGAAAACTATTCAGGACCATGTCAGCACAGTTATTAGCTGACACTGATAGGTACGCAACAAGCAAAATAAAACCATCTATTCCCCCATGGATCACCAAACTCCCCCTGCATATAGAAAATATTTTCAGGATAAATACTGACAAATTCAGAAGACTGATATGTGTAATAAGCATGCTAAAAGCAAGATATAATGACATAAAAGCAATTAGAGTGACTACAAATTTGGATTAATTACAGTGTGGTACTATATTAAGCATATAAAGCCTATAGGTAACTGATTTAGAATATGAGCACATTAACATTTTCCTATTTAAAATGTACTGTATTTATGACATTTGCAGCTTACCAGATCAACTTCTGGTTGCCATCTACTGTATATGCCACTGACAAATAGGCCCAGGAATTAAATACTAATATACTCTTAATGAATACAGCTTCAAAAATCTCATTGCAACCCCTTCTGTATCCACTCTGTGCACTGACATTTGCACCCTGGCAACTATATGAATAATGCATATTTTTTTATTCCTACATCTAGGTTGCTGATGGCAAAACCTTAAACTCACATACCTGGGACTCGTTCTCCTTGTATCATCTCCATGCATCATCTTGTGTCCCATATTTGGGTGGTGTCTTTAAATATCAGAGACAATGGAAGCTATTTTTTTTTTTACTTTTCCTAATGCAAACAGCTAATACAGTATACACTGAGTGACCAGTTTATTAGGGCTCTTTCTTAGATAAAATACATGGGGCATTTGTTCCTACAGGATTTTTTTGAAAAAAGAAAAAAATTCAGATTCATCTCTATGCTTTTGTACAACTTTTTTTTCAAATAACATTAAAGATAAAGTGTAATTAAATGGTTTAAATGACATATATGCTAAACACACTGCTAGCATTATTTTCAAGGTCTACATGATGAGATTAACAAACCTTTTTCTGACAACTTTATTGTTAGTTGGCAGCATGTAGAGTTAAAAATTGTGCTTTTTCGCATAAATTCGAAACCCTTTTTTGTTAAATTATTTTTATTACATTATACCTAAAAATGCTAGTAATCTGGACTCAGACGAAGTTGACATTTTAAATCCAGACAAACAGTCCAGGGGCCTCATGTAAAACGCTGTGTGTAGAACTCACACTATAACATGGCGTAAGAACAAAAGAGGGAATGTGCGTACGCACAGAAAATCCAGATGCAGGAATCTGTGCGTACGCAAACTTCCACGTTCTTCCACTACATAAATCCCAATCAGCGTGAAAAGTAACGCACGTGCACGCACCTTCTGTCCCGCCCCAACTCCTCCCAGAATTACGCCTCTTTGAATATGCAAATCAATATAAATAGCCTTCTGTGAAAAGACAATGGGAAAAGCACGGGGGAAAACATAAGAATTTCAGTAAATACAAAGTGGAGGCAAAGGAAAAACTTACTATTTTTTGGTTTAAACAGTGGTATAATCAACAAAAGGAAGTTGATCGAGTGACATAGTGTCGGAGAAAGCTCAAATTCACAAAGTCGCACAGTGCCCGAAATAAAAAAGAAGTTGTCACATGAAAGCTTATTAGGGTACAGAGAAAAAAAATAGGCAGAGTGGGGAAAAAGCATGAAATGTCAACTTTATTCTCGAAATTTCCACTTTAATCACGTAGTTTATTTTGTCATTAAAGTAGAACATCATAAACTTCATCTTAAAATCGTTTATTTTACTATTTTCTCAAATCCCATCGTAACTAAAGTAACACGTTAAATGCTTTGTTCTGTATTTGATCTTCTATATGCTCTGCGTGTGTGAATCACTACGTGCTTCTGTTCTTTCTCTTTCTCTGACAGGACACAGAATCCATTACATTCATGATATTACAGCTCTTTGAATAATTAAAATACTGAGATGTATACGTGATATCTTTTTCATGATGATAGGAATGAAAGCATGTTATTAAACATGGGAACACGGTGGCGCAGTGATTGTTCATATCTCACGCAAGAGGCTTGCTGCGCCATGTGCGACCTTCGATGAAATAATTTCTTACAGAAGTACTGTCTCTTTCAAATGTACTAACCTCCAATTCTTCCAACACCCAATCGCCGCACAATCAGCTCTGTAAGCCATCAGTAAGCTTAGAACGCCAATTCTTCAAAACTTTTAAGGAACATTGAAATATCTTCGTAGTACGTGTTTAATTATTCTATCTATCTATCCTTCTAGTGTCGCGTCAGCACCAGCGAGAATACAGCGCAAGGCAGGAGCAATTTGTGAACTAGCTAGCGCTGCGGCACCGTGTCCTCACCTGTTTAATACAGATTATTTAAATGAAGTTAAAGTTTTATCTGTATAATATAATCAACATATTTTTCTGCATTTCATCTTAAAAATGATATCGTCATCATACGCGCTTTATAAAGTGGCGCAGGTTGTGCAATATTATAACTGTAGTGCAAGTTTACAGTGAGGTAATTGTACTTATAAGTACAAACAGTTCTACAAGGAGCACTTGATTGAGTGTGTTTATAGTTCTTGGGATGAAAATTTTTGTGAACCGCAAGGCTTTGAAGCATTTGCTTGATGCTGTATACCGATAATTCTCTTTCCGATCAGCTGCTGCTGTGATTCCCCACTCAGATACAGTGATATAAATACTCTGAGTGGTGCAGTGAGAGTAATATGGAAAAAGATGATCCGCTGTGGCAACCCTTAACGGGAGCAGCTGAAAGAAGAAGAAGATGCAGTGAGAGTAACAACGCTAAAGCAGTTATGATATTTGGAATACTATGGCTATTCCCTGGACCATTATATTGCTGCAGGTTAATTACAATCAGATGCATTACACTAATAAACAATATGCAGTTAATTTCAGTGTATTTATAAAGCCGCATCAGGAATGTGGGTCTAAGAAAGAAAGGGTAACCACACAGGAACAGTAGCACTGCTTTGACGCTGGGTGCCGCCAGTCTGCAAAACTGAGTGGAGAAATTGTGTACACCAGGGTATGAGGTACCGTGGAAATGTGTGTGGCTTTATGCCAAGTTTAGGTTTTATACATCGCGATTTGAGCATGGAAACGTTTGTACACAACATTTCTGTGCATACGCACCGTTTGTGACTTATCTTTTTATAAGGAGAGAGCATGTAAACACCCTTTTTATGTTTAGGTTAATTGTCCCAGCAGCATCATGCTCAAGCCAATCCTGGAAAAGACATTAGACCATGGCACAACACACTCATATAAGGCCAATTTAGGTATACTAATTCTTAGACATTCTGACAATATGTTTCAGAAGAAGTCAGAATACCTAGAGAAATACCCATTTAAACACAGGAAGAGTATGCATACATTATACCTGAATTGGGTGAGCTAGGAGTTGTGCCTGGGACACTGGAGCTGCAAAAAGCACCATTAAAGGATAAGCATGGTATTTTGCAAGACAAAGCTATTTCATCATAATCATGTTATAAATTAAGTTGCCACATTAAATTGTGTTCTAAATATATATAATGCAAAGTTGACTTACTCATCAACAAAAAAACACTATTTACCCTTTAGATAAAAAGCTAAAATTTGGCAAAATAGTATATCTAGGGGTAAAACACACACACACATACAAAATAGAAAAACTAAATACCACAAAATCTACAAAATGCTCTGGCATATTTGATTGAAATTTTGTGACTTTGTAGAAAAACAAAAATTAGCTTTCACATATTTATTATTAATAATGCTGCATTAGTGGGACATTCTAATGCAGCTTCTTCCCTGTTTTGCCACATCACTCACAGAGATCAAACAGAGAAATGGGGTATGCCGGTATATGCAAATGAATGCTATCTGTAGAAGGGAAGTGAAAGGAGCAAAGTTTGGCAAAACTTAAAAAAGACATATTTATCAATACTTGCAAGGTACTGTGGTTGTGAGTGTAGTCAATTTCACACAACTGATCCAATAAGAATGATATTTAATATATAATAACCCCACCAGCCCCTTCATCTTATCTACAGCCTTATACACGTGCCAAAGTGTGGACTACAGTTCCAATCAGACAATCCACTGTTTGAAACGATTTCATCAGTGGTCACAAAGTTTAAATAAGATCATTGATAAAAGAGCCATGTTACGAAAGGTGACAACTGCTGTGTGTTTTTCTTCCTCAGTAACTTTGGGGTAAAAATTTAATTGTAGCACTGGATTACAGCATTTATTCTAAAGCACTGTTTCTGAACCTTTTTGACCTTGGGACCCAATTTAATCTGTATAAGTTCCTTGACGACACACAAGCAGCATTTGAAGAGGGTTTTACTCCCTCTTCCTCCTTGAGCACAATAAAGATATTGGGGGGTCCTCTTGGTAAAAATAGCATGGAAATTGCTTCGGCAGACCAGAGGTGTGTCACATCATGAGACAATAAACCTGAGATATTTTATAGGACTGCCGTTAAATAAGGTCATGTATGTAGCTCTCTTGGGTATTACTGAGCTAATGTTAAATTCAGTGCAATACATTACCTCTTTTGACTAGCTATCTGGTTAAGGCTTTGGACTTCAGACCCTAAGGTTGTGGGTTCAACTCCCACTACTGACACTGTGTGACCCTGAGCAAGACATTTGACCTGCCTGTTCTCCAATTGGAAAACCAAAAGAAATGTAACCAATTGTATCATAAATGTAGTAAGTCAGCTTGGATAAGGGCCAAATAAGTAAATGTAATTGTTTTGTCTTGGTAAAGTAATATATTGCTCTACTTTCCCCTTTTGTATTACTAATATGTAGCCTTTGTCAGAATGCCTCTAATCTCACAGACTTACCACTGTTTATAAGGTATTATCTATAATAATAAAAGGCAAAGCCCTCACTGACTGACTCGCTCACTCACTGACTGACTGACTGACTCATCACTAATTCTCCAACTTCCTGTGTAGGTGGAAGGCTGAAATTTGGCAGGCTCATTCCTTACAGCTTACTTACAAAAGTTAGGCAGGTTTCATTTCGAAATTCAAAGCGTAATGGTCATAACTGGAACATATTTTTTGTCCATACACTGTAATGGAGGAGGCGGAGTCACGTATCGCGTCATCACGCCTCCTACGTAATCACGTGAACTAAAAACAAGGAAGAGATTTACAGCACGAGTCACACGCGGGAACGAAGGTAAATGACGTTAATTTTTGACTGTCTTTTAATACTGTGTAAGCATACATATTAACACATGTGCAATTAAACGTGTGCATTTACGGGGTGATTTCTCAGGCTTAAAAGCTCACCTTTTATCAAACGCGGGAACAAAGGTAACTGACGTTGTTCACTGTCTTTTAATACTGTGTAACCATACATATTAACACATGTGCAATTAAACGTGTGCATTTACGGGGTGATTTCTCAGGCTTAAAAGCTCGCCTTTTACTAAAAAGGTAAATGCAAAACTATTTTCAATCAGTTTATTGAAACGCTCCCGTTAAGGATTGCAATAACATATTCGCGAGATAAAAGAACGAAGTAGGGGGAAATGGAGGAACAGCCGCAAACAGCGAAGAGCAAAAAATTAATTAAACAATTGAGAACGGAGCGAGTTAAGCATACAAGCATGTTCATAAGGGAAAGAAAGCACGGTGTAAAACGTAAGTTTAAATTAAGTTTATAGAAACGCTCCCGCTGCGGATTGCAATAACATATTCGCGAGATAAAAGTTTAATGAGAACACACGAGGTATAAACGAACCACACGCCGTGGCGCAACGTTAGGGGCAACAGTTTCAACCATTCTATGATCTGCTTCTCGCAACTGAAAGACGGCACATGGCGGATGTTAGCCGACTTGCTGACCGCAACGTTAGGGGCTTCAACTATGGCGCTGACGCCACATCTCAGTGCCAACACTTTGCAGACTGTACTTAAAAGACACGCCCTCCTCACTGGACAGTTAAAAACACCAATCAAACTAACGATGACATCAAGTATTACCCAATCAAAAGTAGGAAAGGAGGCATCTTCATAAAATGCGTGTGGGATGATTTGCATGAGACGCTGCTTTAAAAAAAAATGATAAAAAAATACGGGATAAATCCCGTCCAGTATTGATTCAAAACGGGACGCACAATTTATGTGAATGTATGTATGTATATCTATGTCTATATATATATGTAGATATGTAAATTTGTATATGTATATATGTTTATGTGGATGTGTATATCGTATGTATATGTACATATGTGTAGTAGATATGTATATATATGTATATATATGTTTATGTGTGTGTGTGTGCATATTTATATATAAAGACAGCAACACTCATAACATAATATATAATTATGTATATATATATATATATATATATATATATATGTGTAGATATCTCTATATATATAATATATATATCTATCTATATATGTGTATATGTATGTGTATCTCTCTCTATCTCTGCCCGCCACTCCTAACAATGACCCCCCAATTACCCTTGCCCTCATGTTACGTTTTTTTCACCGTTTCCTTTCTTTTTCCTAACCTCTTTCACACTCTTCTCCGCTGCGAAGCGCGGGTATTTTGCTAGTGGTATATAACTTCTCCCCACCTTCCCTTCTACATTTATAACCTCAGGCAATTAGGTGTAGTAAAAGACAAGCAGGAGTTAAATTACAATTTAAACAATGTATTGATAATATTCATAAATAATAACAATATGCAAAGTACATTTGAATATTGGCAACCATACAACCTGAATAAATGGTGATGTGTAGTTTCAGGCGGCAAACAGACTTGTTAGTTACTTAAAAATGTCTCTAGTTAAAGCATCATTTTGTGGTCAGCTTTCTTCAGAACAGGCTACATTGCCTGTCTCAAAATGGCTGCCGAGCTGTGCTCTTCATTGTGTTGTCCTTTTCAGTTCATGGTGTGTGAGATGGTCATTCAGCAGTTTGGTAAGAGAGAGAGTGAGGTTAAGCAAGTAAATTTATAGATTCTCTGTCCAACCCCTAGAGCCAATAGGACGTCATAGTACTTAAAAGCACACACTTGCCACCCCAAAAAAAAACATTTGTTGAGGTAAAGCTTGGCAGTTAGGCAACCTGGCTTTGTGTGGGGGATGAGAGAGACTCTAGCAGAGAAACATTTGTTTCAAGCACTTTCCCCAGCTCTGTTGTAAAATTGACTTTCCTGACTTAGTTTTGCATAAGTTACAAATAAAGACATACAAAATATTTATCAATTTATATGCAAAATCTCACATCACAACATTAATTTACATGTAATGTATCTGAGAATAAATAGAATGATACAATTTCTAATGAGCCACATAAAATTGAGAACATTCATAAATGTATCAGGAAAGAAAAAAAAAGAGTTGCAACATGTTTTGTTATGTCCAGATCAGCTATATTATTTGAATGTTTTGCACACAAACTTTTAGCTGGTAAATATAACATCTGATTTTCCTATACCAGAATCTTTCTAAAAAGATCTATTACTTGAACAAAAAGTACAGTGGATTATTTCTGCAGTCACTTAGTAATACATTAAATTATTTGAGCCTATCAGTGTATGTCAGAAACTGCACCAATAAATGGTCAGTCTTTTCAAGACAGGCTTTTTGAAAGCTCTCTACATTGATTTCTACAGTGTATTCCTCTGATGGATACCAAATGTCATTCAGAATTAAGACTAGTGCATCAATGGCATTTGAAATCAAAATAAGGGTTTTAGAATTATTAAGCAAGTGATTTACAACCTTAGAGCCATTAAATGAGAACTGCACAAATCTCTTACTAGTGCTGTGATGTGCACAGAATTATTAGTTTTTCTGCTCTTAATCAACTAAAGTAAAAGATTTTCTTAAGTCCTTTCTCATCTGGTGGATGAGAACCTTATAAGAAGATGTTAAGGCAACTCTGAGAAGCTGTACAGGCCTCAGCCCTCCAGAGACAGAGTTATGCATCTCTACTTTGGAAGCTGTACTAATTTACTGATGCTTGGCAGGTAAATTTTAATTAGCACGTGTGAAGGAAATCAATAAAGCTATTTCTACTTTAGCAATATTCTGGCCTTTTTGAAGACATCTTTTTATGCAGATCCATGATCCATGATGGCCACTGCAGGTGGATGCATTTGTGTAATGCATAGGAATCTGTAATCATGTTAGGAGAGAGCCTCAAAATACAGATTGGCAAAAAGGAGTTTGTGTGGCTGGGAAGTCTCACTTTAAATGAACTCTTATTGTCTTGCAGAATTAATGAAGAAAATGTATAAAAAAGAAAGAACAGCAAACAAGAACATTATAAAAATATTAAACATTACATTTATCTGATACCTAGAGTGAATTCCTCTCACATGAGACAAATATGGCTACTGGCATTGTGTTTGTGGTAAAAATGCGGTAGGAAAACTCTCATTCAGTGTATAATTACATTCCTTAGTTTTATTGGTCAATAAAATTATCTTTACTTGGTTTAGTGTTGAACTGTTTCAGCAACTGCTATGTAACCAAAACACACTCTTTGTAAAAATACTCATTGTGTAATATTTATAGATTTTTTTTTCTATAATACTAATTTTGCCCTAGTTATTTAGCTTGTGTTGTGTTGATTTCCTGATCATATACCTTGTCATCCATTTCTTTTTGTGTTTTGTTAAGTGGGAGCAGTGGGTATGAAGTCTAGTTACTATAGTGACCAGTGTCCCGACTGATTCATTGCTCTAGATGGTGGCTCTGATGCTCTGTATTTATCATGCTTCTCACACAATGCTTAGAACATTTAAAAGACTGAGCCCCAAACAGCCAATTGCTCACTCTTCTGTCCTCTCTTCCTAGAATGCGTCTGCCCCAACTGCTGCTTCCGAGACAGTGAACCTGCTCAACGAAGAAGACTTTGTGTTCTTTTAAGCTGAAGGGTGGAGCCGGAGCACGTCTTTTGCCAGTTACTAACTGTGTGGTCTTATGTCGAAGATAAACTCCCATTGCATAAACTCTTAATGCCTGTTTCCGCCTGTTAAATAAAGTTGATATTCCTTGGAAACCCTGTCTCACATGCAACTCTATGACCCAAGCTCGACACTATATGTCCTAATGAATTTTCATCAATAATGCATTTTTTTTATCAATCACGTACTGCTTCATTCTGATCTATCGGTTTTAGTCTTTGCATCTGTACTCTGCCAAAGCACTGAGAGTTGTATTACATTATGGTCACTTGACACTAGTGGTCCAATCACCTCTACATGCTGAATTCTGTCCTGGTTATTACAAGTGTCCCCCCATGTTGGTGCTTTAACATACTGTTTTAAATAACATTCAAACATGAGAACTTGCCATTCAGCCCAACAAAGCTCTTCTAAAATAATATATGGTCTAATTTTGAAAGTCCCTAAAGTCCTACTGTCTACAACACTACTTGGTAGTTTACTCCATGTGTCTATAGTTCTATGTGTAAAGAAAAAAATCCTGATGTTTGTGTAAAATTTATCCTTAACAAATTTTGAACTGTGTCCCCGCATTCTTGATGGTCTCATTTTAAAATAACAATCTTGATCCACTGTACTATTTCCCTTCATAATTTTAAACACTTCAATCATGTCTCCTCTTAATCTTCTTTTGTTTAAACTATATAGGCTCAACTCTTTTAATCTTTCCTCATAATTCAACCCCTGTAGCAAAGGAATCAGCCTAGCTGCTCTTCTCTGGACTTTTTCCAGCACTGCTATGTCCTTTTTGTAGCCTGGAGACCAAAACTTTACGCAGTACTCCAGATGAAGCCCCACCAGTGCACTATAAAGTTTCAGCATAATCTTCTTAATGGCTTCTGAACACTGTTTGGAAGTTGATAGTGTCCACCACAACTCCTAAATCCTTATCGTAAGATGCAATGTAAAATTATGGTTCTTGTAAAGGTTAGCACACAAATGCAGGTGAATTATTTCTTCCTTATATCTTGTTGAATAAACAGACACTGCAATATCTTTGGAGGTAATAAACTACTACTACTATTACTACTACTACTGCTACTACTACTAAAGTTTATTACTTCCATTGACATTGTGTTGTCTTATCAGATTATGTTGGTAGAGTTTCAAGTGCAAGCTATCAAAACAAATTATAAGTACAAATTTTCATATTAGATTCAGACTTTTGCAACAAATGACATTACCATAAACTTAAATAAAGGTGCAATAACTTTTATGTGCTTCCATAAAGCTGATGCAGTTGGTAAATAAACATTGCATCTCTCTTCACTAAGGAAAGGAGCCAGAAAATACAAGTTTAAGTTTTGAAAGACTTAGATATACAGTATGTGATTTCTGCTTGAAGCAATAAATGAAAGTTGCTACCCTAGTCTTGCATTGAAGAAAATCTCAAAACCTGATCTTCAAAACTCAGTAAAAGACTCCAACTTTGTCCAGAAGATCATTCACCATCTAGATTCAGTTTATATGGTTATAGTATGCATTCCAAAATAAAAACAAATCTTTTGTGTCAAATTCTTCAAAAGTACACTTTGTGACTTTGAATGTTGCTTAACTGATTTTTTTATACAATTTTTTTTACAGTGGCATCATTGACATTTTCCTTCTTCCATGTTGACAGTTACTTCTTGTTAGAGAGTTTCTAAAAGTGTAAATGTGCATCACAGTTGTCTTAGAGATGTGCTTGATATTTTCATTACTCAAACATGAACTATGTATTGTTTATGCATCATCTAATTGTGACAAAATGATGAAAATTTCCAAACGGGAACATAAAAAAATAGAAGGTAGGTGTCAGCTGAGAAACACTTTGGCATTATTTAACACTCAGATATATTGTGTTGGTGGTATAATAGATTGCAGTAAAATATATTTACATACTATTTTAATGAAAAAATAATGTACTCATTTTGCATTCAATTATATTCATCTGTTGATATTTTGGGACAGTATTATATACTGTTTCTGGGCATAAGATTATTTCACATTGCCATTAAGGTGAATTGAATTAAAATTATTTTTGTAATAGTCTTACGTTACAGTGAAATGTACTAGTTTTGAAAGTAAAACATAAATAAAATTGCAATTTTAATATTACTATAATTTTTCTGTTGCATTTAATGTAAACAAGTTACTATGTTTAATATACAAACAATGAATCACTCTGGTAGAACCTGCTAAAAAATGATACTTGCAACAAATGCAACAACTTATTTTTTGTCACAGAGCAACCAAAAGAGAGTCCACCTGAGCCTTCTTATATCTTTAAAAGTGGGCAAGGAATCAGATCAGCACTTTTACATTTATTAAGAGTTTTTGAGTACCTCACATCAAGAAATAACAATAAGTTAAAAAATGTAGAAGAACAAATCATCATAAATGAACCATGAACTTTAAATGAACTATGTATGCAAGTTTACTCATTAGGTCAAGGTTTTTAGACAGTCAAGGCAGACCCCCATATCTAATGATGAGTTCACTATGTCAAGTACACTATCAATTAGCATGTCAGAGACTTCTTTAAAAAAGCCTGTTGGTAGTGGGTGAAGGACGTATGTGGAGGGTTTCAACTGATAAATTATTTTACATAATTATTTCACTTAGTAGGGTATTCTACGATTCAGTTAGATTAACTTTGGGGGACTGTACTATGTTATTTCTGATATTTATTTTCTGTTTAAAAAATAAGGCAAAAGCTTCACAAGTTTCACTAGTAGTTTTAAGGAGGCATTCCATAGGGTGAGCTGGATTTAAAAGACAATCAAAAGTTGAAAATAAAACTCTTGGATTATTAGCGTGAATCATTTATAATTTTAGAGAAATAAGGCAGACTGTCTTGTTATATTAAGTTATTTTTGCCTTCAATATTTCATACTAGACTAGCAGTTTAGTTTTCCTCCATTTCTGTTCAGCCCTCCGGCATGTTCTCTTTAAATCAGACACTTTTTAGTACTGGAGGATTTGTTAAATATCTTTTGAGGTGTCACTATGTCAGCTGTAGCTCTTACCTTAGCATTAAAATTTTCCACTTTATTATTCACACTATTAGTACTATTGAAGTAAGCACTATAACCAGATTGACTGGTTAGAATATCAGCAAACATTGAAGCTGCAGATGCATCAGTGTAATAAGGTAATTCTTGTTAATGCTGCTTAGTGCAAATTTTTTCTTTAATCTGTAATCTGTTGTTATAGTTCTAATGCGCTGCACATCTGCAGATGAAATGTTAATTAAATTATTCACATTTATACCAATTTGTCTGGTTTTTTTACACTATAGTTTGTTATTCTAGTGTTAATACAATGTACATCTGAAGGTGAATTCAGAAAAGAATCATCATATGGCAGCAAGGTGTTTCGGAAAACTAAAATTACATAGTTAGGGAAGACAGATTACCTTTGAGGTGTTTACGGAGAGGACTCAGGCGCCGAATCTGGTAGGATGCAGTCCATCTCATCTGAAGAAACATGGTCTCTCCCAGACAAGATCCCAGTTGTCCACAAAGCCGATATTTCATCTTTTGCAGAAGCTTCTCAGTAAGTTGATCAAGGAGAGCAGTCGACTAGGCTTCATTTGACTTTATAACTAACGGTGGACCTGAAATGGTGAAAAATCCATCAGGTGAGGTCCATTCTTGCATGGCCTGGATTAGTGCTGCGAAGTCTGCCTTTAGAACTTCCAACTTTCAAAAACAAACGTCATTTACGCCTGCATGGAATACAGCAGTTCCAACAGCCCTGTCCTCATGATTCTCGAGGAGTGTTAATGCTCTTATTGTAATGTTTTCAAACTTGTGCACTGGGAAAACAATATTCTTGTTTAGGGCATGAAATACAAAGGTTGTGTACAATTGAATCTCTGATAACAACTACATCACCAAGATGTATCGGTACTGTGGGGAGCAAAAGGGGTCAAAGTGGTTCTGGATATTGACGCGAGCCTGAGCCGCCTACAATGTTGAAACAGCCAGGTTCCGTCATATATATTTTTATATGTATATATATATATATATATATAATATATTATATATATATATATATATATATATATATAATTATTATATATAATAATTTATTAGTTTTTCAGAGTTGTCATCGTATAGATTAGGGCATTTTTTTCTTAACTCCACACAGTCAATGCAATATTGAGAAACAGGCTTTATCTCAACAAACAGAACAGACAAAAATCAAAACTGATACACTTACTCTTTGAGTACCACATACTCTTTGAGAAGATCCCCCACATTTTCAGCAAGGTACTTTATCAAATAGTGAAGGAGAAGCTCTCTTTGCTTGTGAAAAGTATTTTCCTGTTTAAAACAGTATTACAAGGCACTGTGAAAAAGTAGCCAAATATAATTTAATATGTATCTCTGCAAGAATGTACTCATTTTTATTGCTCTGAGTAAGATATCCAGCATAATTTGGATTTCTTTTCATGTGGCACCTCCCTTATTCCGAAAAAATCCTGGGATAGCATAAATTTTGCAACTAGATGGACAATTCTTCGCTGATCTGCACATTTAGAATATAAACCGTAAAGTGAAACTAACTACACGAATAATTCTGAAATGATTACAAACAAGTGTTTTGTTACAGTCAACTTTAAAGCTCTAAAACTAAACCATATTAGAAGACAAAAAAAACTATAACAAAATAATTTAGAAGACAAATGTATTTAATTTTTTTTTCATTACCTGAGTGGCATTGAAGAGAGCTGGCCATCTTGCTTTGAAATCTTCAATTCTTGCAAATTCATTCACAATTTTCTGCCTTAGGAGAGAAAATTCTTTGGCCGTTATTTGGGTAACGCTGTGATTATCTTTCTTCTTCACCTTGCTAAAAAGCTCCTCTCTTTCTTTTTCAAGACTTTTCTTTGTTTCCACAGCTGGAGAAGGTGGAAGTTAATTCATTTCAGACCTTTTTAGTTTTTTTATATATATATCTTCCTGAAGACTTTCCATGCAACTGCTTCTTCTTTAATGAATTCACTGTCAGCTCAGGGCATCTAAGGGACTTTAATTTTGTCCTCTAATTGGTCGTTTTGTATTTTAAGCTAGTCTGCCAACCATAATAATCAGAGTAAGAGCCTGGCTGCTTCAAACTTGGGTGCTTTGCAATTAAACTTCTGCTAGTGCACAAATCTGAGAATAGATTCTCCTAATTTTTCTAGAATATCAGACATGACAGCTGAGCTGTTTGAAAGAATACCTTCATTTCTGTAGGCTTCATTACCGTGTTCAAGGGCCAGCTGTGTTTGTTTTATCATCACATAGTCTATTTTCATTTGTAAATGTAATGTAAACAAAACAATTTTTATGACTATATAATTTTCTTATTTAAAAAAATTACACATTAAATGTTTAACAGGGCGGCACGGTGGCGTAGTGGTAGCGCTGCTGCCTCGCAGATTGGAGACCTGGGTTCACTTCCCGGGTCCTCCCTGCGTGGAGTTTGCACGTTCTCCCCGTGTCTGCGTGGGTTTCCTCCGGGCGCTCTGGTTTCCTCCCACAGTCCAAAGACATGCAGGTTAGGTGGATTGGTGATTCTAACTTGGCCCTAGTGTGTGCTTGGTGTGTTTGTGTGTGTGTCCTGCGGTGGTTTGGCACCCTGCCCGGAATTGGTTCCTGCCTTGTGCCCTGTGTTGGCTGGGATTGGTTCCAGCAGACCCCCGTGACCCTGTGTTCGGATTCAGCGGGTTGGAAAATGGATGGATGTTTAACATTTGTTCATTTAACAATTAGCCATTCTTATTAACAGGAAACTGAGTAAACCATTTTAGCAAAACACTGTAAATATGGCCATAGATAGGCAAGGAATCATACATAGATAAGGAAATCCTCTTCATCTTCACTGTCCAACTGCATTACCAGTGATCTGAAACCAACAGAAGAGGATGGCGTTGTTGTCACTGAGCAAGAACCAGCTGAAAAGGATGGAGTGGCTTTAAAGCTGTATGCTGCTGTGGTGCCAAACTGCTGCAGAACTTGATATGGTAGTTCATGCTGGTCACAGGTATCACCAGCCAGCTTCAGTCCATATCGCACCAGGAGTTAATAGAGATGGGAGTGTCCAATGACTTTCTGTTTCTTAACTTTCACTTAAAAACACTTATTTCACTGAACAGTTCTTCAATGTCTGCATTTGAGTGTGGCAAGGAAAGGGCAGCAAATGCAGCTTTGTACAGTTCTTCATATGAATTTGAACCTAAAGAGTTAGTGTAACTGTTCACTTCACTCGAAAACTCAATTGTATTTTCATTTGAGTCACATTTAAACAGATGGATGTTTCTCCATTGCTAAACAAGTTTGTCAATTGCTTGGGTCTGGCATCCCAATAATTTTAGTGGTGCCTTTATTGTGCTTTAGCATTTCAGTAACACTGAACAAGTTCATGTTTCTCAACACGGTTGAGAACATGGTCTCTCAGAGTTTATAGGTTCTCTGACAGCCTTTCTTGAAGCTCATTGCTTAAAGCAACAATATAGCTCATGCACCTATAGCTCCGAATGACCTTTTCTTCCTCTTGCGTAAGACTGAGCTGGGACACTGTGCACTCGAAAAGGTACCCAATGTATGGTGAGGGACTGAGTTGTCAATCAGTGTTATCTTTCAGGACATCAATTTTTGCTAGAGGGTTGACTACTCTGTAGCAGATTGACATTAGGAGGTGTCCCAGATTGTCCAAAAGCTTAACAGGGTCTGTTCGCTCTTCCTCAAATTACTTCACTGCAGTTTGTACATTCATCAAGACTGATTTCAAGAATGTGAGGTAGACATAGTTGCCCTTGTCCATGTACACTACATGGAGCACATCTCCATTTTCACTGGCCTTGGTCAACTCCAAGTGAAGTGTCTATTCCTCCCACTGGTTCAATATACGATTTACTGCAGGCTCAATCGATAGCCAACATGTAGCACACACTTTGGTGATCTGCAGGGGTTTCTGACCACAGTTAATGGTGACATAATCAGTTCTGTGGAAACTGAAAACTAGTTGTAGGTTTCCCTAATGAAGTACTCAGGACCCCTATGAATGGTTTCTTTAGATGTTGCACTGACAGCCAATTGTAAAGAATGGACAAGGATCAAATTGGGCATTGCTCATTCTTCCTTTAAAATCTTGTGCACTCTGTTGTGCACCCCATTCATCACAGATGCATTTTCAGTGCCAATACTGTGAAGATTCTCTTTCTTAAGGTGACACTTCTCAAGATGCTCAATTACTGCCTTTTCTATTGATCTAGCATTGCCACCCTCAAATTTAACTAGCCCAAGAAATACGGACACAACTGTTCTTCTTTTAGGACTAAAATACCAAATCACAAGGCATAGGTATTTTGAGAAACTGACATCAGTTAACTATCAAACTTGTCATCTCCCACATCTGATATTAACCTTTTCAGAAAATAAGGAGCCAATACTCCCCAATTATGTTTGTGAATTTGGTGCAGTGTGTTTGAAAGTTTGTTGCCGCCACAGAATCTGAAACCTGACAATCATCCCAAGCAAATGGCTTTAGCCACACTTTTCAATACTTCTGAGTGTAGAACTTCGAATGAGACATGTTGATTATCTTGACAAAGTTGAACTGCTGCTGAAAAAAGTTATTGCAGTTTCTGCCTGTGCCTGAATATTAAACATTCATTGAAAGCAAATTTTGCCTCAGAATGGTTCTTGTCCAATCCTACCCTAGCAGTGATTTCTAATGATTTCAAAGTTCTGAAAGCTAACATTATACATTACAGATAAGCGATGTTCCGTAGGTATAATATAGGCAAACTTTTCACCTAATGATACAGAAACAAACCCTTTAGTGTTCCACAAGAAACGAACAGAGAAAATAATTTTTTGTGTCATTTTCAGAGGGAAAATGTATGCATTTCAGTGTTTAAGTCAATTTTCAAAAGTTGCTGAAAGTTGCTGAGTAAATTTTAAAAATAATTAATTTGTTACTAGTTGCCTTCTAACAAAAAAGTTGCTAGGGTAGTCATAAAGTTGCCAAATCTAGCTACAAAGTTGCTAAGTTGGAAACATATATTTAAAGAATGGAACTGTAAAATCTTCTGGCCAAGTCTGTGACCGCTGTTTGGGGAAGGCAACATATCAGTATCTGAAGATCCTGAGTCGATGATCATTTTTAAAAAAAACACAAGGAATAAACTTGTAACTTGTTAATAATACAAAATAGCATCCTTGCACTATAGTTATTAATATGCTTAATCTGAGGTGTTACAATGCAATTTGGTGACAATTATTGTGGTAAAACACTATATGGCCCACCTGCAACTAGGAAAATAGAGACAGTGAAAACGTGCTGATTTTCTGTTTAGCTGAGCTCATTGGAGTGAGGCATCAGCACAGCAACCGAGGGCATCGCGTAGCCAGAACAGCACTAACCTTATCTCACTGCTCTCCCTACTGGTTGCCACAGGAATGATTTATTATCTTAATTTAACTTAACACAACCCAGAAGAACTGTACAGTAACCAGTAAATGAATAAAAACAAGACAAAACATTATCCCAAAAATGTGATCATATCCTTGGAGTGTCACCAATGCTTGTGCTTTCTTCTAATATGTACCAAGAGAATTACATACTTCAGTATTATCAACATAAACAATAATAGGGATGCTCTGTTCATCTGATGAGAAAAAATGTTCGGTTTGAAATGATCTGTATTGTAAAGTATGACTTCCAGTGAGCCTTTTATTTATCAAAAGCTTTCTTAAAAATGACTTCTTTACTCAAAACTTGTGATAAAGATGGAAGCAGTTACATAGTGTATAGATTTATTCTTCTCATCAAGAATATATTCAATTAGTTCAACAACACTAACATTTAGTTTTAAGTATTCTCTTCTCCTATTCGTTTTAGTGTATGTAGTTTAAAGTATTCTCTTCTCCACTTCTGCTGTTGAAAATGGGCCATCTTTTCTTGCATATATATATATATATATATATATATATATATATATATATCACACATCTTTAAAGAACTAGACAAACGGAAGTCTTTTGCTAAGTTGGAGATCACAGCCTCATAAACAGCACATATTTTCAAACTGTGATTAATAATACTTTTTATAATAGGAAGCAAGGCTGAACAGGATATGAAATGCAGTTCCTCAACCAGTTTGTCTATACATTTTTGGGAAACATATTTGAATTCAAGTTTCATCAAAAAATAATCTTTCTTCTTTTCAATCACAGTTAGTAAATCTTATGCTCCTTTGTTATCACCTATAAAGCTTTCCCAATCAATATCATTTTCAGCATAATGAAGTCCCAGTCCATGTTCTACTCTGTTTGTGGAATCATGATGCCTTCTAAGAACTTTATCCTTAAAATCATTAATACTGTGTGGGTTGTTTTCTACTCCTGTGTGATGCAAATGTTCCTAAAACATTTGTCATAAAATTGAAACCCCTAAACACACAAAACAGTTTCCTGATTAAGGAGTGCAATGTGCGTCGACATTAGAATACACTGTATCGAGAACAGTATGATGCATTGTCTAGCAAACTACGTGAGGAAAAGGTTCAGCAACTGAAAGCATCAATTACAAAACAGCAAAACTTTTTCTCAAATGTTAGTAAGTTAAGCAAAGATCTTGTAAAAGTGAGTTTCGTCCTCTGTAATATGATAGCAAAATCTTCACGACCATTCATTGAAGGCCAATTCATAAAAGATTGTTTTATAAAGGCATGTAAAATTACTTGTCTGGACAAAAAGAAACTGTTTGAAGGCATAAGTTTGTCCGCAAATACTGTTGCTAGCAGAATCACTGAATCAGATAGTAACATTCATCAGCAACTTATTACAGCAGAATGAGGTTTTGAAGCATATTCCATAGCACTTGACAAGAGTACTGGTGTAACGGATACTGCATACTTTGCTTTATTTATTTGTGAGGTTGATGAAAACATAAACGTAACCAAAGAATTATTAGATTTATTACCTATGAAAGGCACAACGACTGGTTGAGACATTTTTCCAGAAATGGAAGGTTGCATTAACAGAGCAGGACTGCCATGGGATAAGCTCGTGTCGGTGGCAACAGATGGTGCACCAGCAATGTGTTCTGAAGACGTTGGTGTTGTGGGATTATTGAAAGCAAAATGAAACCAGCTTTCTTTGTCAAGTCCTTTTACTGCCGTACACTGCATTCTGCATCAGGAAATGCTGTGTGGAAAACGTCTACAAATGAAGGAAGTTATTGTTAAGATGGTTAATTTTATACAAGCAAGAGGTCTCAACCACAGGCAGTTCACTTCATTCTTGTCTGATATGGATACTGAATATGGAGAGTTGCTGTATCACACTGAAGTCAGATGGTTGAGTTGGGGAAACGTGTTGAGATTTTTTCCTTTAAGGCAGGAGATAGCGCTTTTTATGGCATTGAAAGATAAAGATGTTTGCAAACTTTCTGATCTGCCTTTTCTATCAGATTTAGCCTTTCTTACAGATATCATGGAACAGCACAACTCACTCAACTTGACGCTCCAGGGTCCAAAGCAGGTGATTATGATAATGAATGACAGTGTCAAATCATTCAGATGTAAGCTGTCTTTGTGGGCCAAACAGCTGCAGTCTGGCAATTTGGCTCATTTCTCAGCTATGCTGTCATTGGTAAGTGTCGAACCAGAATGCCTGAAATATTACTCAGATATCTTTTCTCAATTACTTGAAGAGTTTGATCGACATTTTGAGGAGTTCCAGGCTCTTGAACCTCAATTTGCACTCTTTGCAACTCTGTTTGCGGTGAACGTTGCTTGCGTTTCAGAAGATTTACAGATGAAATTGTGGACTAGATGAGTATCTGCATGCAACATTGCGATTGGTTACAGCGCATGACATCAAACCCAATCTTGACGTTCTTGTGTCTGCCAAACACTGCCAACTGAGCAGTCAGACTGCATTTAATGATATTTGAACTGTAAAACTGGATTTTATAATAACCACGTTGAGTAAACTTGTACACCTATCTGTATCATTGTAGTAATTTTATTGTCAGTCATTATCCAACCCGCTATATCCTAACACAGGGTCATGGGGGTCTGCTGGAGCAAATCCCAGCAACACAGGGCGCAAGGCAGGAACAAATCCTGGGCAGGGCGCCAGCCCACCGCAGGGCACACACACACACACACACCACACACACACACTAGGGACAATTTAGAATCGCCAATGCACCTAACCTGCATGCCTTTGGACTGTGGGAGGAAACCGGAGCACCCGGAGGAAACCCACGCAGAAACGGGGAGAACATGCAAACTCCACGCAGGGTGGACCCGGGAAGCGAACCCAGGTCTCCTTACTGCAAGGCAGCAGTGCTACCACTGTGCCACCATGCCGCCTGTAGTATTACAGTTCAAATAATTGATTAACAATAATATTATATTGTATTTCTACCATTTAGAAATGAATGTGGCCCACCAACTAGCACTTTTTTCTATTTGCGACCCATATATTTTGCTGAGTTTGAGAGTACAGGTATAAAGGATCGGCTTGGAAATTAATTCTCTGAGATATGATAAAAAGTTAACCAACTCATATGATACACTTTCTTTCATTATTATTGAGAGCTACAACATTCCAGTATCGACCTTGCATTGTTTTCCTGACAATGGTTATCACCAAGTCCTTTTATAAAAATAATACTGACTAGCAAGTTGCTAGTCAATACACAGTAATGATAAAATGTTAGACAAATAAACTGAGAAACAGGTTAATGGAATTGGGCACAACAAGCATTTCTTGCAATCAAAAAAATAGTATTTTTAACAATGCAATATATTATTGAGGCGAGTTGACTACTTATTTTGTTTTTGTGGTCCAGCATCAACTACTGGGAGATGGCAACAATGCCTCACTTGTTCTGAATACAGAAAAGCCATAGATTCCATAGTTAAGAGGGGAAAAAATCAGCTTCTTAAAAGAACAATGGTAAGAATCTCCACAGTATGTCTTTGCATTTATCATACTGGACTTTCAAGGGACGCAACTCTCCATCTGACAGTGTTTTTAAAACATCAAGAGTCATGAAAAGAATGTTTAAAAAGTAAGATGCTATGACTTGGTGGGGCTGTGTTACAAATGACACAACAAGCAAGTAAATTGCCCCGTAAATTCGTGACAATCTCATGAGCTATACTGTACACTATCATGTATTGCTTTGTGCATGCAATGTATGGGTCTGTAATGTCTCTACGTTTCCATCAGTCATATTTTTTTTGGAAGATACTTTTTTTAGAACAGATTCACAGGTAGCCATTGGCTGTTCTAACAGTACTCAGGTGGTGCAGTGGTAGTGCTGCTGCTTCGCAGTAAGGAGATTGTGGGTTTGCTTCCCGGGTCCTCCCTGTGTGGAGAGCACTTTGTAGTAGTGAGAAATGCGCTATATAAATGTAAAGAAGTTCAAAGAAAATACCAGATCTGGATGGCAAACAGTTCATTTAAGAGTGCATTCACATATAGGGTACATCCATTTATGAAGGGCAAATATAGCATTGCCAAGAAACTGACAATGTATGTCATTATGATGTGCAAGAACAGTAGTCTATTCAGAGACTATGCATGCAGACACAAGCCATAGATAGTGACCACAAATAAAGCCCCTTGTCTTTGCAGGTAAGAGGCAGCAGCAGTAACCCCTGTACCCCATGTCAGTAGATTAAAAACAAATAAAATCAAAATTGCAGTTGTTCACCATGTATTATACAGTATTTTAAAAATTTAATGATTTTATATTAATTTAAATGATTGTTGACCATTCTGATTGAGGTGAGTGAATCACAGCATGGATCAAACAACACTTCAATCTCTTTTTTTAGTTAGCTCCAAAGGGGTTGATTGAGTTCCTTTGCTTATTGATCTTTTCTTCTTTTCCAGCTTTTATTTTTCAAGGATAGAACCCAATCACATTTTATTTTAAAATTATACACCTGTTTGAAAAATGATTTTGTCTGTTCTTTTAAAGTCCTGAAAAAAACACTAAAGTGAAATTGTCTCTGTGTCAATGGAGACAATATTGTCAAAATAGGGGTCAGTGATTCCAAGGGTATATGTCAGTAACTCAATTACCTTTCTATTTCTTTTCTAAATGCTTGTATTACAGTTGTGTGATCTCTCATAAAATGTTAGGCTGACATTTTCAACTTTAGTACCTTACCTTTACTTTATATAAAATTACACATATCTGATATGGCATTTAAATTTTTGTTTTCAGTTGACAATTGTGTCACAAAGATGTACAGCACATTTATTTTTATTCAGGAAAAAACAGTGCCTGTTATTTAAAAACAAGTTTATAACTATTGTATCTACAGTGATTTATAATGTTTAAAGTTTAGATACAGATACAGTACAGTTTCTTAATTAAGACCCTTTATTTCCAGCATAAATCCTGTAACCTTAGTGTTTTCTTCACTGGGCTCTTTTGAGGGAAAACCAAAATGTCTGACAACTGTAAGCCCACTGGAAGCTGAGCTGTTGACTGAATCAATCTAAACACTGGAAAACAACATCACAAAATTAATTCTGTGAAAGTGGCCTCAAAGTTTCAACACCTAGAAATAGAGGAATCACTGAGATTAGTTGTTTTCAATGACACCTCACTTGAGAATCTACCTGATGGTGCCATACAATTAGGACACTTTGTTACTTTGGCAGGAGTGGAAGGACAGTTCTCACCTCTTTCTTGGCAGTTGAAACGAATCAAAAGAGTAGTACACAGTACTTTGGCAGGAGAAACCTTGGCAATGTCTGATGGCATTGATAGTACGATATTTCTTTCTGCACTTTTTTCAGAGCTTGCAGCCGGAGACTCAAGAAAAAAATACTCCTCAGGTCATTTGTGTTACAGACAACTAATCTTTAGTACAGGCAATGCAATCCACTAAGCCTGTAATGGAGAGAAGACTTTGTCTAGAGTTAAGTGGGATAAAGAACTCATTCAAGATCAAAAGTCCAATGTGTTCTGTGGTCACTTACAAAGGAGTAGCTTCTCCTTTTGTACTTTTAAAAGAACTTTAAGAAGAATATGGCAGGTAAGTGACTAGTATAACCTTTTTTGACATAACAAACTCTACTTTTATTCAATGAAAAAATGTAATATATCTGCTTTAATACAACAGCATTAATTTTGAACCTAATGCAGACTAAAAGAAATGAAAATACCCTGAGACCTTCATTCAGTGCTTTCTAATCATCTCTTTCTTTGTAGCTACTTCGTGTTGAATCTCCCTCATTGTGAGGTTTGCTCAGCAAACATTGCATTATCTCATGATGCTTTAGTTCTTGATGTATCCATTCTCTGCATACTTCCTGATTAATAACATTTTTTTATATAGCACATTTTCATATAAATGATGTAGCTCAAAGTGCTTTACATAATGAAGAAAGAGAGAAAAGTCAAAGTAAATAAGAAAATAGAATTAGGGAACACTAAATAACATAGAATAAACGTAAGGTCCAATGGCCAGGGAGGACAGAAAAAACAAAAAAAACTTCAGACGGCTGGAGAAAAAAAAAATCTGCAGGGGTTCCAAGGCCACGAGACCGCCCAGCACCCTCTAGACATTCTACCTAACATAAATTACCTCAATCTGTCCTCATTGTATTCAGGGGTCACATGGAAGAATTTGATGATGATGGTCATGTGGACTTCTGGTCTGTAATCCATCAATGTAGAGACATCACGGTGCTTTGATCAGGTGGTCGTGGTGCAGATCACCACCACAGAAAACCAGAAAAAAAATATGACATTTCTTCATGTAGAAATTCAATTTTTTTATTTAGAATCTCTACTTCAGCTTTGGGATCTGTCTCATTTTTCTCCAAATCATTCATTTTCCACTGCAGTTCTCGTAATTTCATTTTTCTTTCAAAAAATGTATCTCTTAATTCATCTTGGTTTACTTGATATTCTTTTAATATTAACAGCAGGTCATTTCCTCTCTTGGCATGTTTTGCTTCTCCACAAAGTTGAAATCCTCTAATTTTAATATGGCATTCCATCCTTCAAACAACGTTTTACAAACAGGTAAGTAACAGAAAGTGAATGATTTGGCTTTGGTGTTTTCTTGCCGACATATCTTGTAAAACTCTTGGCACCTTTTGAAAAGCACCTTTATTCTAGCTGTCCATATCTTCAATAAGCTCAAATATTTTAAATAGGTTTCTCAAATGTAAAAAGCTGACAGAGTAAACTTCGACACTGCTGGCATCTCTTCTTGATCCTGGCTCATTGTAAGAATGATTTACTTAACAACAATGGGATGTCAGCTGGAACCACATCTGTTTCAGTGCTAAATCATGTCTGTCCAATCTTTGCAGGAATTTTCACTAGTTAGGTGAAATGCTTAATTTTGCCAGCTCCAAATTCGAAAGCTCTGCTGCTTGAAATGTTTTGAGTTCAGCAGCTTTTTTACTTCTTTCTGGTTAAGCTGACTAATGCAGTTGTCTAACCATTTCACCCTACTGACTGTATGTGTGTAAGCCATATCAATTACTGCTAATCCTAAAAATTCTACCAAAAAATCCTTTGTAAACAAATTTAATGTTGCATTCTTCAGTGTTCTTTCTTTTATCGTTTTCCTCTGTTGTTTTAACCTGTTCATTTTTATTTGAGCAGTCTTTAGCCCAGTGGTAAGTGCTCTGACAAATCATACATTTTGATCTCCTACTATACAGTATTTGTCTAACTGATTAGTGCCTGGTAATGGTAACCTCTTCTGTCTACTTTGCAACTACAACCTTGCATTGCTTTTACCTGGTGAAATACGTAGTGTCTTGTGTGCCAGTAATGCCCGTTGTTACCAGACATGCCTTTTCTCCAAAAATTATCAGCGCTGATTTCAATAACGCAAAAGTATGCTCCACATATTCTGTTAATGCCAGATGCCTTTTGTTCGTATCTAAACAAGCAGTATCCAAAAGCTTAAAAGCTAGCACAGCATCTGGGAGAGCCATGTTATATTTAAGTATCTCTGCTTAAAATCACTGATATAATCTGCAAAAGAAACTGTACTTGCCCTATTAACTCTGTCAAAATATGAATATGCCTTGTAGATACAATCCTTTTCCTCCTTTAAAGACACAGGATCAAGACTTTCCATCAAAATATTGTAGTCATACCTTCATCGTTGTTCAAGTCTTTTGCAAAATTGACCTCACAGTTTCTCTGTCTCCCTGTAAGCGTCAGTCCATCCACAAGTACACGTAATACTATGAATAAAAGCGCATTTATAAGAAATAGAACTTAAACAAACTTAACATTACCAATTTCAAAAAGAACAAGTAAACTAGATAGTTGACCTGTAATGCTACCTTAAAAAGTTAGAAGTTGCAAGATAAAAACTTATCAAAGCACAATAAATGTGTTAGGTGTAATATGTGACAGTTGTGTGTGATGTCTCAGTCAAATGATAAATAGTGCATTAGCTAGCGCTAAACAAAGTGCAAGGTAATTGTGAAGGGGAATTACAAGCACATACTAAAACTCGAGGCTTGCCTAGGGTTGTGTCAAACATATGACAAACCACATGCAGCCAGTTTTTTTAACCATTTCATATACCACAGATTTTTATGTATTTGGAGACACCCTTATAGAATGGATCTCAATAAGTGTTTAAACCCTGACAGTTTATTGTGAGGAATCTGTACATAATATATCACTCAGTTGTCACTCCCTATTACTGTTAATGTACAATACTGTATTTGTGGAATGCAGGCCTACTGTATTGATTTATTGATTGTAAAATAGGAACTTATTTGCTCGTTTGTTTCCATTCAAAAAGCTTGGTCCTAATTCAGTTCAATATGTAGGCGGTACTGTTGTATCTATATTTTAATTTATTGCACCTGTTGTTAAACCTGGTTTGTATACCATCTAGTATCAAACTTGTTTTTCTTTAAACATTTTGGTCTATTGAGTCAATAATTACATCTCTTTCATTGACAGTAAGTTAAATTCAGTATATACGTTTGAATGTTATATTTAATTCATTGCATTTTATTATTACTTTTTTTTGTGAAACATTTAGTTTCAGATGCCATATTTATTAAATCCATTTAATTTTGACTGGTCGACTAAAGGTGCCAAAATGATTCCCATATGACATTGCTCCAAAAAAGCATTTTTGTTTTTACCCCTAAAAGTAATGTCCACATTATAGTTCTAGACAGAACCTTTATTTATTTAGATCTGTAACAGATTCCATGAATAGATAAGAGATTTGTAAAATATCAATAGGTTCCTGTATTTTAAAAGGACTCTTACTGTATCCAAAAACATAGAATAGGTTCTGTAATCTTTTCCAGAAAGGAGAATTAATATAAACTCCAGCTAGTATAAGTGGGGATTCACAGAAATCAGGTTGTGTTCCAGATAACCTAGATTTAAAGAAACCTTTGTTTCTGGTACAGATTAGGATAGACTTACATAACCATGGAGTTAATTCAACAATCCTGCTTGCTGGAAAGAAGTACAGCTCCGTTACTAAAATCCAAAAGAATAAGTTTAACATGAAGGATTAATACTTTGTAACCTCAAAAATTAAGGAGTAGAGCATACAAACATAATATCAAAGGTTGCAGAGGTCCTGTCAGAAATGTAGATCTCAGCAAAACTATTTAAGAATAAGAAAATGTTGATGAAATGTGGAAAATGTCATGCCCCTTATTGAGCGAATAGGGAATCCATTCCCGGGCTCCCAGATTCCCGTTTTCCCTCTTGATTTTACTTATTTAGTTAACTTACTGCATGACACTTTTAGCCATATTCACTCCAACACATAGTTACTCGACTAGTCCCTTTTAAGTTGCTTTGGATAAAAGCCTCCACTAAATAGAGACCTGTATTGCTGGATTTCCCAATGCAATTGGCTCTGTAAATAGAACACATACAGTCATATGAAAAAGTTTGGGAACCCCTCTTAATTCTTTGGCTGAGCTTTCAAAGTAGCAACTTCATTTTCCTTCCTTTGATGAATGTCTGGATTCTGGATGGAGGTATTTTTGACCATTCTTCCATACAAAAGCCTACTTCAAATCATCCCATAGATTTTTGATGATATTCAAGTCAGGGGACTGTGACGGCCATTCCAGAATATTGTACTTCTCCCTCTGCATGAATGCCTTTGTAGATTTCGAACTGTGTTTTGGGTCATTGTCTTGTTGGAATATCCAACCCCTGCGTAACTTCAAATTTGTGACTGATGCTTGAACATTATCCTGAAGAATTTGCTGATATTGGGTTGAATTCATCCGACCCTCGACTTTAACAAGGGCCCCAGTCCCTGAACTAGCCACACACCCCCACAGCATGATGGAACCTTCACCAAATTTGACAGTAGGTAGCAGGTGTTTTTCTTGGAATGAGGTGTTCTTATTCTGCCATGCAAAGAGCTTTTTGTTATGACCAAATAACTCAATTTTTGTCTCATCAGTCCAAAGCACTTTGTTCCAGAATGAATCGGGCTTGTCTAAATGAGCATTTGCATACAACAAGCAACTCTGTTTGTGGTGTGAGTACAGAAAGGGCTTCTGTCTCATCACCCTGCCATACAGATGTTCTTTGTGCAAATTGTGCTGAATTGTAGAACGATGTACAGATATACCATCTGCAGCAAAATGTTCTTGCAGGTCTTTGGAGGTGATCTGTGGGTTGTCTGTAACCATTCTCACAATCCTGTGCATATGCTGCTCCTGTATTTTTCTTGGCCTGCCAGACCTGGGTCTAACAGCAACTGTACCTGTGGCCTTCCATTTCCTGATTACATTCCTTACAGTTGAAACTGACAGTTTAAACCTCTGAGATAGCTTTTTGTAGCCTTCCCCTAAACCATGATACTGAACAATCTTTGTTTTCAGATCTTTTGAGAGTTGCTTTGAGGATCCCATGCTGTCACTCTTCAGAGGAGAGTTAAAGGGAAGCATAACTTGTAATTGACCACCTTAAATACCTTTTCTCATGATTGGACACACCTGTCTATGAAGTTCAAGGTTTAACAAGCTAATCCAACCAATTTGGTGTTGCAAGTAATCAGTATTGAGCAGTTACATGCATTAAAATCAGCAAAATTACAAGGGGACCCAAATGCACAGCCAGTTTTTCACATTTGATTTAATTTTATACACCTAAATACTACTTCACTAAAAATCTTTGTTGGAAAAGACCCCAGTACTCAGATGTTCCTAGGAAATAAAAGATATACCACTGTTATCTTTTTTGTTGAAAGTAGAGTCAATTATTATGCAGGCTGAGAGGGGTTCCCAAACTTTTTCATATGACACTGTATCTTTATCAAAGTATTGATTGTGAATGAAGGAAAAAATTGTGCTGTTGTGTTTTATATAGCACAAACAAAAGAAACAGGGTTGAACTATCATTTTGGTCTTAATTTATTTCATGTTTCTTTTATTACATTCACATTATAATTTTTAATATATTATATACATATAATATTCGTCATTACTACAAAATACACTAAGCACACAATAACTAACTAATCTGTTGGTAGGCTGAATATTCTGATATCATTACAACAATATGGAGAGGAAATCTTTTCACAGCATCAGTGTGCAGGTATAGAAAGAAGTGTAAAATATATATCATATACGCCACACAACTATCTATGTATCTTCCATTAATATTGAGGACAGTTTGGGCAGGGTAAGTTACCATTCAGAGAGTGGCTACTGCCCAAGTCTTCTTTTACTAATTTGTACATGAAAGCAATTAACCTTTGGTCTCTTTGGCAAGTGTCACAGGAGGCTGGGGGACACCTGGAAGGACTGGGAGGTGGCGTATACATCCCTCGGGCTACGAGGGGGCAACCGCCCTGGATGTTGAGGGAACCACAGGAAAGGAGCAAGGAGGCTCAAGGCCATTGGGGCCCGTTGCCACCACCAGGGGGTGCCCTAAGCCTCATGGAGCCCGGGAAACATTCAATTCCACCACACCTGGTGGAGGTGCTTCCAGGAACGCCCGGAGTGCTTCCGGGTGCAAGGGCAGCACTTCCGACAAACCAGGAAGTGCTGCCGGAAGAGTGTCATCAGGCACCTGGAGCACATCCGGGTGGGAATAAATGGGGCCACCTCCCTACCATCAGGGAGCTAGAGTCGGGAGCGTGAGCAGGACGAATATCCCGTGAGGACAGGAAAGGCGGCCCATGGACATTCAGAAGAGAGACCCATGGAGAGGGTGATTGGTGCTGGGGGCACTGTGTGCTGTGTGGGACTTTTGTATATAATAAACGTGTGTTTTGTGGAAAGTGCTGGTGTTAGCTTGATGGTGTTCGGACCCGAGCTCACACAAGTAATTGTAGGACTTTACAGGGTTCAAGGCAGGCAGAACAACTTTTGACACTTCTGGAAGTAATGATTAGAATAACTCTATATGCTGAAAATCTAATGCCATGCTTCTTACACTTTTTGGATATCATTAATATCCAAAAATGTAACACAATGATTATTTTAGGGCATATAACTTCTCATGTTAGGTAATATCATCAGGGTGCACTTTGCATAATGCAGTTATTTACTACATACAGTACGTTTTCCACTGATATCACTGATTAGCTGTTTTACACACATATTCTATCATCCACAACATCTCCCATTCTTTAGTAGCTGCTGCTTTTCTCCTCTTTTGAAGAATGTGCAGATAATCTTCATGCACTGCGAGCACCTCTTGCTCTTCTGGAACAAAGGTTCTTTCCTCTGCTTTTCAGATTTGTAGTCTATTGTTGATTGGCTGTCAAGTGCTTGACTCATAAAGGCTTGTAATTTTTCCATGAACATCTTTTAATCCTGATCAACGTACCTGGGAATATGTAAGCCGATTGAAATGCAGTGTTCTGGCACTGACTAATACACTGGTGTGAAACAGTGCTATACCAATGCATTTAATGCATTTTGAGATCCAACATTATATAATCTTTCTTGCTGGAACACAGCCCAGGTTTTCTTGATCTGGCAGTATTCTGCTATTGATGGTAGCCTTCTATACATGAAAATTTTGTGTTTTGTCCACATATTAGTAACTTTTCAAATCTGAAGAAACATACTTCATATGCTCATATGCTTGCAGAATGAAAAAATTCTGGTTTCAAGCAATGATTGTACACAAAACCACACAACCTAGTAAAGTGCTATTTTAGGGGACATTATTTTTATCAGTGTAAACTGGACAAGGACAAGAGTGCAACTTTGCCTAATTACCTTAAAATATTCAAATATTTATAATATAAAACAATAAGACTGAGACATGCAGTGGAGTTGATAGATTTTAACTGCTGTCATGTGCACCCACACTGCTACCCAAGAACAGTCTGCAGTGTTTTTGTCATACTGTACCTGAATCTAGCACTAGGATTCAACTGCTTAACATAACAATAAGCACTACAGTTTACAGAGTAAATCCAGAGGTGACGTCTGTAACTATAGACAAGTGTTCCCCATCAATGCATGCTTACTCATTATCTTGGCCACGGTTTCCAATTTGTTTTTGATTTTATTAAGATCAAATAACATTCCATACAAATAACTCAAGTTTTACAAAAAAAGGTTTGAAACAAATCAACCCCCACCTCTGAGAATATGTGAATTTCCCCTTGGGATTAATAAAGTATCTATCTATCTATCTATCTATCTATCTATCTATCTATCTATCTATCTATCTATCTATCTATCTATCTATCTATCTATCATCTGAGAAAGAGAGCTAGGCCACCAGAGTAAAACGTTAAGCTAGCAAAAATAAGTAAACAGATAAATTAATAAATGAATAAATATAAATGGAGTAAAAGAGGGGAGAGAACCTGCTTCCTCAATTTAAATGCTTATTCTAAAATGTTATTGATTAGATCCTGCCAGGTTTTGAAAAAGTTTTGTACAGATCCACTAAGTGAAAATTAGATTTTTTTCCAGTTTCAAATTGTATATAACATCAATTACCCAATGACTTAGAATAGGAGAGTTAAGATTCTTCCAGTTGACCAAGATAAGTCTACGTGCCAACAGTGTAGTAAAGACAATTACAGTTTGTTTGTCCTTCTCCACTTTAAGCCCATCTGGAAGTACCCCAAACACAGCTGTTTGTGGATTAGGATGGATTGTGAAAGGAATTTAAAGATTTTGGTCCAGAATGATGTTAATTTGGCACAGGCCCAAAACATGTGACACAGTGAGACTAGAACTTGACTGCAGCGTTCGCAGGTTGGATCTTACCCTGGAAACATTTTGGACAATTTTAAACGCGAGAGATGTGCTTGATATATAATTTTGAGTTGTATAATTCTATGCTTTGTGTATGTGGAGTGAATTCTATGTATTGCTACTTTCCACTCCTTTTCTGAGATGTTGAGTGAGAGATCCTTTTCCCACTGTACTCTTGGATCTTTAAAAGGGAGGAACTGTAAAATGGTTTTATATATTACAGAAATGCTGTCCTCAAGTTTGATCAATATTTTTTCCGGCATAGAGATAGGTGGGAGGTTAGGAAAATTGGGCAGGTTCTGTTTAACAAAGTTTTGAAATTGAAGGTAGTGAAAGAAATGCATTGCTGGAAAGTTAAATTTGGAGTGTAACTGTTTGTAGGATGCAAAGACGTTGTCTATGTACAGATCTCTAAGTGATTTAAATCCTGAATATTTTCCAAACATTAAAAACTGCTTACATCTGAGAAGGTCGAAAAAGGTGGTTTAAATGCAGAGGTGCCACAGATAAAAGCTTCTCTATCTTAAAATACTTCCTACATTGGTTCCATATTCTGATTGAGTGAAGCACAATTAGGTTGTTAGTATATTGGCGATAACTTGTATTTATTGGGGTGCAAAGCAAGGAATATAAAAAGTACTGCAGGATTTTATTTCTATTGTGGACCAAGCCTGTATATGTTCATCTATTTGTGTCCATGTTCAGGTTTTTATAGCTTGTATATTTGCTGCCCAGTAATAAAATTGAAAGTTAGGTAGAGCCATGCCGCCTTTCCGCCTTAGGTCTTTGTAAGGTCACCCTTTGGATACATGTATGTTTTGACTTTCAAATAAATTAGGTTATGGTTGAATCTAATTTCTTAAAAACAGATCTATTGATGTATATTGGAATGTTTTTGAATAAAAAAGAAGCTTAGGAAGGATAATCATCTTAACAATGTTAATTCTTCCAGATTTTTTTAAATAGGGAAAATGTGAGTAAACATTATACTATAAATGGTAAAAGGCCTGTGTACCAATGAATACATTCTACTCTTTTTGAGAGGTCCATGTGGTGTTGCTTTTTTAGTTAATCAGTTAACTTCTACTTTATGTATAGCACAAAATTGACAAAATGGTGCAAGTATGGAATGCACATATTCAGATCATCAAAAAATTACAAAGTTCCTTGTGGTTGCCCAGACACCAAGTAGCTGATGCTGGAGTTATATGGGATTGAAAACTTTTTTGTCTCCCATAGATAACGCTGATCTTCACCTGTGTATGAATGCATGTATATTTCAATCAACAGTACCATGTGACTGTGATTTTGATATGCTCTGTAATACTACCATGATGAAGTTGCTGCTGGATTTCCCAAAAGACGCTTATCAAGCATTGGATTTTTACATACAATTAAGAAATGGTATAGGAGCATTATTATGACGTTGTATTCAGGTTAAACACAAATTTATTTTTGAACTATCATCATTAATCTCTAACTGAGATTAGTGCAAAATGGGCATGTAAACATATTGGCATACAATTTATAAGTAATAAATCTGATTTGTATAATAAGGTTTTTGTATGTCCTGAAATGTGTAACATTTTAAAGAAAAAGCCACTCCATAAACAGTAGCATTTCAAAATATTCAACTATTACATATAAAACACAACCTTCACAAAATGAAACTTCTAAATTTAAAATATCTAACTGGGCCCTATCACAGTACCAAAGGAAAACCACATCAGCTACAGAATTATGTGGTCTTCACCAAATTTTAAAACAATACTTGTGCAAACTGAGACATTTTCACACAGAAGCATGAAACACAGGCAGCACTACTACAGGGACAATCTATTTTCAACTGTATGTGTATTTAACTTTATCTTGTGATTACCAACAAGAAAATTGGCCTGGTCCATGAACTAAACAACTGCTAAACCTATCAGTGTTCAAAACCATTGGCACCTGCATTATTTCAAAACCTATTACACTTGATATATTCCTTTTTAGAAAAAAATTAAAGCAATCAAACAGAACAGTATTTCAAACAAAAGACCTTTCTGTAATATCTAAACAGAAATCATGATGAATGTGTGTGGACCTTTATCAAAATATTTTCGTGGTTCAGTTTACAAATCCACTCTGTATCACTGTAGATAAGTCGAGTGATTTACTAGTGTGGTATAATTGTAAACCTAAAGTAAAGATCACGTGGTATTATTATACATCAGTTTAGGTAGGATGGATTCTGGTATAATGGAACATTAGGTAAAAGCTGACTTTTTGGTTTCATCTAATGTTTCCTAGTGAATTCCTTTTAATTGAGTAAAACAAAATACTATTGATATTCTGAGTAGGCCATTATTAGTGGGAAACTGAATCACTGAATGGGTTTACTGTATCATTCACGGCCACCACCATATAATCTAAATACTGTGCCATGTTTCATAATGTCCCATAGTACTTGACTCCAATCTGCCAAAATAGAGTAATGACCTCAAATAAAAAAAAAACACTTGAAAATCTCCCATTTTTGCATAATGTGTAAGCCTATAATATATCCATCTCAAAGAAATTGCCAGACAGAATGTTGTCAAAATCTGCACGGAGCTCAGGATATGAATTATAGGTGCACAGCACTTCAAGAACAGCTCAGCAAGTATGTGCTACAAGCCTTTGATGAAGACCTGAGATATTATTGAACATCTCTTTAAATTTTCTTTATATATTACATTTGAGCCTGTGCAAAACTTCAAGAAGTCTTCTCTTGTCTACACTTCTCACATATAGCACAGTAAATGCAATTATTAACTACAATAATGAGATGCATCTAGTAGTATTGCAACAAGGTCAATATTGTGCTTGATGTATCAAAAATAATCACATTTCAAGTTATAAGCGCATTTGCATTAATGAGCTGGAGTTCAATGCTACTTTATCAAATTTATTGTCTTAGTGCATTGACCAAACTGGTTCATGTTAGGTGTTTTTTGAGTATCCTGCAATTACAGTATGCTATCTTTTTTTTGGGGGGGGGGGGTACACATTTTAATTCCAATTATGCCATGGAAGTGTAGACATCAGATCAGTCTCATTGTTATCATGCATATTGTAAACTCAATCTCAGCATATTTCAATGATGTGTCAATATCAAGTGCTATTTCTAATGTGTCAGAATTCTCAGTAGTTGATCTGGTTACAAACTGCACTTTTAACTCTCTTGTTATTTAAACCAACAATAGTTTGTATGTGTATCAATAATAAGAACAATTCGACCAATGACCTTGGGTTGAAATAGGCACAGAATCCTACAAACTGAGAACTTGTTCTGCCTGCTCTGATCTTACTGCAAATATAAATTATTTCTACACCTCTCCTTACTCAAACGTTCATGTGGGGATTCATCATACTGAGAGACTGAAGAAATGTTTACATGTCTACTACTATCATCATAGTTTTTATGTATTTTATTATCTGCTCACTTTATACTTCTTCATGATTTTCTTTGCACAGTCAAAATGAAGCACAAAGACCTCTCAATTACAATATAATTTCAGAAGCTACAGAATAAATCTTAAAAACTGAGCATACCATAAAGCTAACATATAATTTTATAAATACGTCGCAGAACTAAACATAGTAAATCTGAAGTAGGGTTACTTAAAACATACCATGTGTAACTCACTCTTCTTTTTGTGTTGTGACTCATCTGTTTCAGGACATTTATATGGCAGTCACCATCAATCTTTTCAGGATATTTACATGGCAGTGACCATCAATCTTCTCTTGTCTCTGATTTTCTTTCGATTGTGCTGGCATTTTAAGAAAATGTATCAGTTGTAAGTATTTAGAAAAGTACTGTAGCAGACTAAAAAACACAGCTACTGTAACATTCACACCATCAATAGGACAGAGATTTATTTATTTTTTCGATGGGGATCCCAGGAACACACCCTTCCTTGGCCCAACTCACACACACTCCCTCACCAAGACAAAAAAGCAACCAGTAATAAAACAGAAATTGAAGAATGTATTAAACAATAATAAATGAAATATAACTACACAAACTAAAACGATCCCACCCCAATTCCCTTTACAGCGATATACAATAAACACATTCAACAATAACAAACAACTAACAAAAACCACACACGGTGAAGTCCATGAAAAACGGCAACTGATGAAATGAAATGATGGAGATAGATAGTCCAGAGATCAACTCGCTGTATGTGAATGCAAGGAAAGTCCTACTGGTATTTCCTGAAGATGACGAATGATGGGATCAGGAGCGCTCCTTTCTTTGAAGATCGATACAGAATCCAAATCACTCCTCACGCATGGGGCAGACTCTAGACAGTCTATACACACGTACAGCAGATAATCCAAAAGACTTCCTTTCTTTCTTTCTGTAGAACTGGCCTCCTTTAAAATGTTGTGCCGGCTTCCTTGTCCCCAGCAGCCCCTGCACCCTCAGCAGACGACCAATCAGAGCCACTGCAGGAACTGTTGGGAATTGAGGTTTCATTCCCCAGTAGCACCGCTGCAGTACTTTTAAAAATATGTACAGTAGTAGTGCCCCATTATATTCCACAAAAATTGTAAGATAATTTGTGCCATAGTTCTGTAGTATATAAAGTCTATTACATATCTTTCTCAACTTCACATGTGTTCAATCATTGGGCACAAAGACAGAATCTGTATCTGAAGGAATAATGAGGGATGGCTGCTCATTGACAACTGTTTCTTTGGACAAAGGTATAGACACAACATTCATAGTTAACTCTGCTCATAAAGCTGACATAGTGCGAATTCGGGCAGCACAAGATTACAATGAAAGTAATGAATTTCAAAAACAAATTCATATATAGACCCTTTTGAAGAAATACCTTTGAGGAAAACAGCTGGCAGCTAGGTGTCTTGTTCCTTCTCCATTTTTTGTCAGTGCTTGTCGATACTCTCCATCCTGGTGATGCAGGAGCAACCAGGAGCTGGTTTTCTTTACACACAAACCTATTTCCAAATGCAAACTATCTTTTTGATACATACTGGTTATCCATACACTCTTTCTCCCACTTTTAAAACTTTGCTTTTAATCTTTGCAAGATCAGCACAAGATCATTGATTTTCCTATTTGATTCTCCTCCAATGCTGCACCTAGAGGATTTATTGGTGACAAAAAAAAACCCTCAGTATAATACAGTCTCCATATTTTGGGATAATCAGTCAGGACAATTATAACACTCCTGTCAACCTGCAATGAGAACAACCTCATGAAAATACACACCTTGCTACTCAGTGTCAAGTATCAGGGAAGGTATATACAATGAACAATTCACATTAGTATACTCATTAGTATACTCTCAGCAGCCACGTTTTAGAAACATCTACTCTGCAGATGCACCTCATATAGGATTATACAATAACTGTAGTCATGCATAACTTGTGGTTGTTATCCTCAAGCCACAATCAAGCTGTGTCTTAAAAAATACTAACAAACTGCATTCCTGATACATTTAATGCAATACACAATATTGCTCTCTATGGAAGCTTATTTCTGCAACTCAAAAGCATTTTTTCCCTATATATACTTCAATTGATTGGTATATGTGCAAACGTGCCCTTTAACACTAGAATTACCAGAGTCTACGAAAAAACTCGTAGATCCGGCCCACCTTAAAACCATTCGCACCTCTCCGCCAGTGTCCTTTGTCCTCTAAATGTGCCGATAAACACAAGCTGAAAGCAGCCAGCTATTCCATCCCCCCACTGACTTAGAACGTGCACGAGCATCTCCCAGCTCATGCCTTGATTGATTATCTGGGAGTGAAGTGGAGTTTTAGAGTGGAAATAATAGATTGTTATTTGGAACACACGCATTTCATGTGTGTCCGTTTCTACAGTAATCTGTGTAAACACATTGTTAAAACAGAAACTTTTTCATATTTTAGTAATAAATGTTACAAAATGTAGGCATAAACTATAGAATGTGTGAAGCATAAAGTCCAAACATCAAATAAACACTTTCACAAAAGGTTCAAGAACACTACAACAGCTTCCGTGGTGTAGCTGTAAGATTTGCTGCCTCAGAGCACAGCAGGCTTACTGTCCCTCAGAGACCTGAGTTCGATTCCCTGTTGAAAAGAAAGTTTTTTTTTTCTTTTTAACCTCAAACGGACATAAAATTTATAAATTGGTATGCACTGTCAGTTAATGAGATCGTTATATTTTCATATGGGATGCTCCTTTTAAAATATTTTTTAACAATTGAGACTGCAATTAACATGAACAAGTGTCCTTATAACTGTTACTTTTAAGATCCATAACACACAGACAGACGGAGCACTGCGTAATAGAGAGACAGACAGGCAGAGAAGTCACTAGATATATAAATACACAGGGAAGGCACATGTACTAAAAGAAAAAAAAGATCAACATGTGCGTTGATCCTGCTGCACTGAATAAGCTCACGCGCTCTAACATTACATCCCCCACCCCGATCTGACTCTAAGTAACAGCGCAAGTACAGACACAAACCAAGTGTATGTGTGTACTGTATAATATTAACAAAAAAAGCAGCTTACTACTGAAAACAGCAAATATAGGAGTGAGTGGGGATTGAACCGGGGACTCTTGATCACACTTGGTTTGCATCTGTAATTGCGCTGTTACTTAGAGTCAGAATCAGTGGGGGTGGGGGAGGGGGGTTATGGGGATGTTAGAGCGCGTGAGCTTATTCAATGCTGCAGGATCAACGCACATGTTGATCTTTTTTTTTCTTTCAGTAATAGCGCCAGCATAAATCCACACCCGCTCTGACGCTGTTCGTTTTCAAATAATATTGCATTAGTGCGATGATGTTTTCACATATATTGTCTCTTTCTTTCAGGTGTATAATAGAAACCATAGCATAGAGAGAAGCGTGTACATAGTAACAGGTACACACGTTGTAAATGTAGGAAAGACGATCCTTGCGTATGTGTGAACAGTTAACATTTGAATCTGATGATTGCATATAGCGCTGAACTTACTGCTCTGTACTATTCTTTCCTCTGCTTGCCCTGGAGTACAAAAGAAACAGCATACAGCAACATTTGGGGACTGGCAAGATCGGGGAAAAAAAACACGCAGTCATTGATTACAAACCACAAGATGTTATGCGAATGAATATGAATAATATAAATAATGTTGCATCCGTGCCACAAAGTTTTCCGAAATGTACCATACAGGTCATAAAACGAATAATTCCAAATATCATATATACCTACGTCTGTGTTTTTTTTTTTTTGACATCATACACCATAAAGTGCACACTGATTCAGCATGAGCAGGAACACTCAATAAAACTGAATAAAAAAAATCAAGTGACGGTGAGATACGAAGAAGGCAGATTTGCCAGCGTTTGTGTGTCAGCTTTAATCCCTCCAGATGAGAGAATGTCCAGTTCCATTGTATCAAAACACCATTCACATCTCCAGTTATTCCATTTCAAATGAAATATAACAGCGTCATGAAATGCGTGTGTTCCAAATAGCGATCTATTATTTCCACTCTAAAACTCCAGCACTTCAGTCACTCCCAGATAATCAAATAAGGTATGAGCTGGGAAAACTTAGTGAACGTTCTTCGGCAGTGTGGGATGGAATAGCCGGCTGCTTGCTGCTCATCTTAATCAGCATATTTAGAAGACAAAAGACGCTGGCAGAATGGTGAGAACGGTTTTAAGGTGGGCCAGATCTACCGAGTTTTTTCGTAGACTCTGGTAATTCTATTGTTAAAGGACTGGATCAACATTCAAAGATGGTTTCTGCCCTCCACCTCATGCTTTCAAACAAGGGTCTCTGTCACCAAATGAGTTTACATTGGAAACAATTAAGTAGGCTAGACAAATGTAGTATCTGCTGTCACGCACGAGCGCATGGGGAGCAGCTTAAGGACCTGATGCGCACTGAGGCAGAGTACTAACCTCTCTCTTCTTATTTCCATAGAAAGAACAAAGCACCACCACCATAATATCGCCCGGACGACTAAAAGAGCCGCAACACTTCCGAATCCCTTTTTACCCTGTGGTCCCCGTTTGATGACTTCAACCTCCCATCCACCACCACGCTTTTCCCAGCATCCCACTGTTTAATTTCCAGTCTGACCCTATAAGTTGTCCGTCTACCCATCCCTAAATGTCTGATGATTTTGTTGAGCATTTTGGCCTTATTTGTTGCAGTATACAGGGCTAAACACCCCAAACCTTTATGCTTGTCTTTTGTCATTATTACACTGTCTATCTATATTTTGAACCTTCTTTTAGTAAATAAGCGTCTCAGGGTGCCAAAACCATAGCAGGGTACAATGTAATCCAGGATGGCATACCAGACATATGTTCATTATTTAATTGTGTAGTATGATTGCTTTTTTTTTTTTTTTTTAACAAATGTCTATACTGAAGGTTGTATATAACCTGTCAAACCAAAAAATACCCAAAGTCTTCTTTTAACACTAGAATTACCAAAGCCTACGAGAAAACTCATAAATCCAGCCCACAGTAAATCCATTCGCACCTCTCCCTCAGCGACTTTTGTCCTGTAAATGTGCCGATTAAGACAAGCAGCAAGCAGCCTGTTATAACATCCCCCCACCGCCTCAGAACGTTCACAAAGTTCTCCCAGCTCATGCCTTGATTGATTATCTGGGAGTGAAGTGCTGGAGTTTTACAGTGGAAATAATAGATCATTATCTGGAATACATGCATTTCATGTGTGTTCAGTTTCTACAGTAATCTGTATAAACACAATGTTAAAACAGAAACATTTTCATATTTTAGTAATAAATGTAACAAAATGTAAGAATAAACTATAGAATGTGTGAAGCCTGAAGTCCAAAGATCAAATACATACTTTACAAAGGGTTCAAGGACGATACAACAGCTTTCGTGGCATAGCGGTAAGATTTGCTGACTTATAATCAAGAGTCCCCAGTTCGATCCTGACTGCCTCCTATATTTGCCATTTTCAGTAGTGAGCTGCTCTTATTGTTAATTTTATACAGTACACACATAAATTTGGTTTGTGTCTGTAACAGCCGCCGTACATTTATAGGACTTGTAAAAGTTACCATCTTTCTTTTCAGTTTTATTCTCTCAGTCACGACCACAATGCATACTACCGCCCATAAACCTCCCCCCCAGGGAGCTGACACTGTTACTTTTTATCTGAAACTGGGAATAACTGTAGATGTGAGTGGTGTTTTAAGGTAATGGAACTGGACATTCTCTGATCTGGATGGATAAAAGACAGAGGTATATATGATATTTGGAATAACTCATTTTATGATCTGTATAGTACATTTCGGAAAACATCCTGGCACAGATGCAACATTATTCATATTATTCATATTCATTTACATAACATCTTGTGGTAGTAATCACTGACCGCGTGTTTTTTTTTTTTCCTGATCTTGCTAGTCTCCACATTGCTGTATGGTGCTGTTTCTTTTGTACTCCAGGACATGCAGAGGAATGAATAATACAGAGAGGTCAGTACAGCGCAATATGCAATCATCAGATTCAAATGTTAAGTCCTTCCTACATTTACGACGTGTACCTGTTGCAATGCGCACACTCCTCTCTGTGCTGTGGTTTCTATTACACACCTGAAAGAAAGAGACAATATATGTGACATTTTGAAGAAATCATTTTATGACCTGAATAGTACCAATCAGAAAACATCATCGCACTAATGCAATATTATTTGAAAACGAACAGCATCAGATCAGGTGTGAATTTATGCTGAAGCTGCTACTTAGAGTCAGATAGATAGATAGATAGATAGATAGATAGATAGATAGATAGATAGATAGATAGATAGATAGATAGATAGATAGATAGATATTTTATTAATCCCCAATGGGAAATTCACATAATCCAGCAGCAGCATACTGATAAAAAACAATATAATTAAATAGAACAGTATATGTTTCTTGAACTTGATGGTGAAGTAAATAATAGTTAATGCTCAATTTCAAATTTATTGTTTCATGTGTTTAAACACTGGTACAAGGATAAAAAGGCCATTAACCGATCAACAATTGTGATGTGGGCTGTCCAGTGATTAGTACTGCCGTCTCAGTTTCATAATGCTGGTTTTAAATCCTAGACCCATCCCTACAATATAAGATCTAAATGCATCAAAATGGTTTGGGTCGTCTTTTAAATGCTGGGCTCATGATTGCACTTTTTGCATTTCTCTGCCACATAATAAAGATCTGAAACTAATTTCACCTATCTGTTTTCCATGCCAATGTAGTAGTTGGAATCTCATGCAGAGTTTTGGTGCCTGTCCACCCATTTTTGAGAGAATTCTGGAAACACCCCTGGTCAGGGTGCCTGCTAATTAATGACTCTAAAGTGACCTTGTGTTAGTAATTGTGAGTGTGTGATTTTATTGTTGAACTGGCTAAGCTGGCACAAAGCAGGTGGATTCCTTCTGAAAAGGCAAATTTTCGTGCACTAAAATCAGTACTAATTTAATTAAACCACATATGCATTATACATCTAGTAGCTTTTAGCTAATGGTATGTGTAATTTAGCCAACATTTCTGCCAATAATAAAAAAACACTTCTTAAAATATCAAGTATTTTAAAAATACCTACAGCTGGTAAGAAAAATCAACCTACCTTGAGTCTCTGAATGTCTTCTTTTGCAACATCTCTTGACTTTAAAAAGTCAAATATGTCTTCTTCTATGATGAACCTTAAAAATTAAAATGTGCTATGAAAGAAAGTTTTGCTTTATGTTACATTACAACAATTGAGAGCCCATATCTGAGATCCTAAACAACGAACAGAAGCTCATGACAGTATCTTGTGGTGCACATGCAATAGTTTCTGGTGTGCGTTTAATAGTAAGTAGACAAGAGATAAGTCCTATCAGCAGTAATATATTTGACATGCTGATTTTAATCTTCTTACTATACAATGTTGCTAATCAAAATTATAACTGATATTATTTGGGTGTTTGTTCTCTGTGTTGACCTGGTGCCCCATCCAGAATTGTTTAGTTGTCTTCAATGTGGCAAGAATAATTCCTGTTCACTGCCGATATAAAACATATATGTCGGTTCAGGAAATGGATGGACAGATGGAAAACTGAAAATATTCAGGGCCTTGAAACTTTTCTAAAAGGGAAATCATTGCAAAGAACAAACAAAATATTATTCAAAATGCGGTACATACTAATGGTATAACTGCTTACATTATATCCTTAACAGTGACATTCATCAAATATTTGCTAATGGCAATAACAATGCACAAGTAACAAACATAATGAGCCTGGATATTCATTAGTCTCCTGACGCCAATGCTAATAACTCATGCTTTAACAGACACTTGCTCTCTTGCTAAACCAATTTAGTATTAAATATCTTTGATATGTGGTTAGCTTTGAAACCTCGTTTCTCCAGATTCATGGGTTGTATCTTGACTTGCACATGCAGTCTATATTTACATCTGCAAATTATCATATGGGTTTTAATTTATTTTTCTTTCTTTCGAAAAACATGCTGACTTAACCCGGAGTTTAAACCAGCTCCTTTTGAATACATTAATGGGTCCAATGAGAGTTGATTTCTGACTTGCAGGCCATGTTGCTGCACGCCAAACTGAATTGGATTATGCAGGCTAAAATAAAATACAAAGATTAGAAAAGTGACAGCATAAGCTGCTTTACTGAAAAACGATAGACAAGGTGATTCTACATGAAGTTCAACATTAACAGACTGGGTGTGTAATAACTATGAACACTTGTGAACACTTCCCAATGCATCAGTTAGTTTTCAGGTGAAGACGAAATGAAGCACTCTAACAAGAAGTGGATCCATAATAAAATCCTGATTTCAGTATTGATACCAGCAAATAAAGGATAACTGTAAAACCCAGTTTTACCCATTTTTACTCCAGTCTCCCTAGTGAACCACACAATTGCTCACCTCACTGGTGCTCTGCAACATCGTGTTGTACTTCACACTACTTTCTAATCGATACGCGTCAAGTCCCAATGTCGTTGAAGCAGTAAGAGGGGGATGTCCCCTGGGAAGTCTGATTTCGTCAAAGCATCTAGTTTCCTTTCTTGAAAGGCATTTTTCCACAACTGCAATAGTGACTGTCGTGGGAAGTCAGGGGATGGGGACTGTGAGGAAATTTGATGTTTACTTCTGGGACTGAAAATCCTAAAATTCTGTTACTGTACTGTTTTAAAATTTTGATTTTTGGCCATTTTTCCAGTATAGGTACTGAATACCGTGCAGCCTTAGCCCTAACTCTAATATGTACAACTTAATTAACAAAATAAAAAAAATATGCTAATTTGTTTTTAAAAACTGAATTGCATTTTACATGAACAAGCTGTATGATGCACATACAAAATAGAAAGCCCTCATAATTTTTTTTTCACGTTGTGGAGAACCTAATTCCTTTGTAGCAGTTTAGACACATGCTTTATAAAAATTGTGTTTATTGGTAGTGAGAATGCATGATGGTTCAAACTGTCTGCTTCAAGACCTGATAGTTTAAGTCAAAAAATTTTATACTGTGTAATCACTTCATAGATTATGTAATATATGTCTACACATTATAACATTAATGAACAAGAAGTACTTTAAGAACATATTAATTGATTTTATGTTGCCTGATTATAAAAGTATGTATTGTAGTTTGGCATTAATCTACCATCTATATGTCTACATAAGCAGTGGCTCCCCTTAAAACAAAAGTGATCAAAGCACATAGAAACTCACCCTTGTTTAATGAAAGCACTCAAGCTCTTAAATTAAGAGTGGCGAAAAGTGGAGCGTAGATGGAGAACAACAAAGCTGAGTGTCTTTCAAATTGCATGGACAGACAGTGTTAAAAAATATAAAAAAGCACTCTTTAAAGCTCGCTCAGACTACTGTTCTAAAATAATAAATAACAACAATAATAATCCTTGGGTACTGTTAAGAACAGTGGCCAATTTAACAAATGGGAATTCAGATCTACAGTACGAAATACGAACAGAATTAGCAGTACAGACTTCTTTAATGAAAATAATAAAAAATGTAAGATCCCAGATCTCAGCATTACAGTGCAAACTGAATACTAGCTTGGCAGACCCTGTCTAGCCTGTCATTCAATATTTCAGAAATTTTAATCCTGTAACAGAGCAGGAAGTCTTGACTTTATTTTCTAAAATGAAACCTACTACTTGTTTCCTAGATCCAGTGCCAACAAAACTAATAGAAAGCGCAATAAATGTTCTTGCAGTATTCTTAACATATTTCATTATTGCATGGTACAATACCTGATGCACTAAAAGTGTTAGTCATCAAACCATTACTTAAAAAGTCAAACCTAAATCCACACATAATTAATATAACTATAGATCCATTTCAAATTTACACTTTCTCTCTAAAATAATTGAAAAAGTAGTCACCAATCAGCTTCAGTCACACTTTTACGCATCACAATTTATTTGAGAATTTCCAGTCTGGCTTCAGCACCAGTCATAGTACAGAAACATCACTAACGTATATTGTAAACAACATTCTGATATTCTTTGATGAAGGAAACTCCACTGTATTTATGTTGTTAGACTTAAGCGCAGCATTTGACTCTATTGACCATTCTATTTTACTTCACAGGCTAGAAAATGATGTTGGGCTTACAGGCACTGTCCTTGCCTGGTTTAGTTCTTATTTATCAAATCCATTCCAGTATGTACAGAAATGTGCTGACAGTACTCCATCATTATACACAGAAGTGAGATATGGTGTTCTGCAAAGCTCAGTACAGGGACCTTTACTGTTTTTACTTTACATGCTTCCACTGGGATCTATCATTAGAAAACATAATGTTAACTTTCAATTACATGTAGATGACACCCAGTTATACCTTTCTTTTAGACCAAGTGAAGTTTCTCTGATGTTGTCTTTAATTAGTCATGTTAATGAATTAAAGGAGGGGATGAATGAGAGCTACTTGTCTTTAAACACAGATGAAAGTGAGATAATAATTGGAAGGAATGATGCTGATCACAACAATATTTTTTCATCATTTAACTCAGTTGGAATTACCATTAATTTTAGTGAATCAGTCCACAATCTAGGAGTTAAGAAATTAAGGCATTTTCTAAATAAGCAGGATTCTGAGAAATTAATTCATGCATTTAATTCTAGTAGGATTGACTACTGAAATGCAGTGTTCACTGGATGTTTAAATTGTTTGTTATACACCCCCCAATTAATCCAAAATGCTGCTGCAAAAATTATTCCAAGAACAATAAAAATACATACACATAACTCCAGTTTTTAAATCTTTACACTGGCTTACGGTTAAGTTTAGGGCAGATTTCAAAACCCTCCTTTTAACATATAAAGCCTCAAATGGCAAAGGTCCAGCTTACTTATCAGAACTTACCATGACTTACAAACCAGAACATACATTAAGATCTCAAGATGCCAGCCAAGGATTAATAAAATAACAGTGGGAGGTCGTGGTTTTAGTTACAGGGCCCGTAAACTGTAGAATGGTCTGCCTGCCCCCTCATTCTCAGCTTTCAAATCCCGGCTGAAGACTCACTACTTTAGTTTTTAGCATATCCTAACTAAAGCTGCTGATCAACTGTACATACTGCATCTCTGTTGTTAGTCGTTAGCAATAAAACATAAGTAATATGATAGTTATGATTTGTTACTAACCTTCACCTATTCTTTTTCTCTTCTTGGTGCTAAAATGTGGCACTTGGTGCCACTGCCCTACTGCCAAGATCTGTTTGCCTGCCTAAGGTAAAGTCATCTCTGATGGAGGATCACAGGAATCATTAGTAGATGGGTCCTTTTATCAGATTGGTTGGCCCATTGTTGACTCAGCTGTGGAATGGCCAGTAGGGGGAGGTAGTTTGATGGCCAAAGTCTCCAGGACTCTGAATAAATCCAAATTATATTATGTAATATCATCTGCTGTTGAATCCTACTGTGTACTTGTAATATTTCTATTGCACTATTATATTGCAATGAGGATTACTTGTGTTCTCTTCTGTGTACATTGTATTTACCCCTTTATTTTGACACCCAGTGCACACCCAACTGACCTGGAAAGGGTTCTCTATTTGAACTGCCTTTCCCAAGGTTTCTTCCATTTTTTCCCTATAAGACTTTTTTGGGAATTTTTCCTTGTTTTCTTAGAGAGTCAAGGCTGGGCGACTATCAAAAGGCAGGGCCATTTAAATCCCATTGTGGCACTCCTTGTGTGATTTTGGGCTATACAAAAATAAATTGTATTGTATATTTTACCCTACTTTTAACTTTAACCCTGATTGTGAAGATGATCAGCGATAAACTGTTTCATAGATGGAACTAGTATGTTGGTTGGTAACCTGTACAATTTAATTAATATAATTAAAATGATAAATAACCAAGTATAATGTAGGGCACAATATAGTTTGACTTAAGCAAACTAAAGTTTTTCAAAATACTAGTAACTCATATTTTTGGTATAATCTAAAAAACATGCTTAATATTACATTGTAGTTGCAAGATTATAACACAGCATAACAAAACATTCTGGTGCCTACTTAGAAAAATTCAGGGCTGGGGTTGGAGTCCTACCGTAGAAGCACTGGGTGCAAAGCAGGAACCAACTCTAGACTGGGCAGAAGGACTAGCTTAGAAAAGACAAATTAGCTTACACACATGCCTTTGGGGATGTGGGGAGAGTTAAGTACTCAGTGGAAAACCCTCACAGACACAGAGAGAAAACAAAAGCTTCACACAGTCAATGGCCATGTAAGGATACTGTATAAACAAGGGACAATGGATTTGTGAAATGGCACTGCTTCCGACAGTGCCAGCTGACATAGGACAGTATGTGATCAACACGTACGAGTGTATTCTTAATTATTTTACATTTCTATTATAGATGTTGAAAATGTATGCAAAGAAAAAGTGTCTTTCATTTTACTAATTATTTTTATTCTCTTTTTGACAGTAAAATTAATATTTTCTAAAGTATAATTTTTAATTCAGTAAAGTGTAAGGCACATTTAGCTAAAAAATAAAATGTTGGGAAACATAACAGACTAAAACAATAATATATCCTGGACAAAAATATTTAAGGACAAAATCACAAACAGAAAACATTTCAAAGATATCAATTCTGTTACATTTTAAAATAGTAAGAGGAATGCCTTTCATTAATTTACTACTATAATAATGAGAAAAATGTTAATGTTGCTTAAAAGTACTGCATTTTCCTTTAATAATGTTGGAATGTGTCCCTCATTATATCCTGGTCAGTAATGGTGTGGCTTAATGACTTAACATTTTCCATTAGTGATAAGGCATTTGTTTGCAATCTGAAAAGGTATTTGCAAAATTAACATATATATAGAATCTTCAAAAACAAATTATTTCCACAATCAAGCATTGCCTCTTGGGATGTGTATTTTCATTACTCTTACATTTGTTTGAACTGAACTCAAAACAAAGTGAATAAAATTGTATTTGTCTAAATACAACTCTTACATCTTTATCTTGCTAATCAGAACCAATTTTCTTTGTCACATAATTCAGTTCTTCAAATAAAGAAAAAAAGTTACATTGTTCACCTTCCTGTTTGTATAGTTATGTGTAAAGAAAAAATACCAGCAAAGACTTATCTAGCCTTTAATAATGACTGCTATAATTTTAAGTGTAAAAAATCCTACAAGAATATTAACTTAAACTTTCAGTTAAACTGTATATTTTAGGTTCAGGAATTGTCACACACGTGTGCCTGGGAGAGTTTATGGGCTTGAATACCTGTATGTTCCCACCAGACCAGGGGCCTCATGTATAATGCCATGTGTAGAATTCACACTAAAACATGGCGTAAGGACAAAAGCGGAAATGTGCGTACGCACAAAAAAATCCAGATGCATAAATCTGTGCATTCACCAACTTCCACGTTCTTCCGCTCCATAAATCCCAGTCAGGGTGAAAAGTAATGCACGTGCACACGTCTGCTGTCCCGCCCCGTCTCCTCCCAGAATTATGCCTCTTTGAATATGCAAATCATTATAAATAGCCCTTAAGCTCAGCGTTTTCTGAAAACGCAATGGCAAAAGCACGGGGGAAAATAGTAGAATTTCAGAGAATACCGGGTGGTATTTTCTGTATGTCGCTTAAATCATCTGAGATCAGATGAGTTAATGCCAGTGAAACTCATCCGGGATAAGTCGTTTTTCAAATGCAGCCGTGTAGTAATTAGTCTAGCTGGATCTAATCATCCGAGATGAATGCGCGCGCCTGTGCTGACTGAAAAGCACATATACTGTATATTGAGTCTAGAAAACATGATCAGCAAGTCTTTGATAGGCTGTAACAAAATGACGAAAGAACGGGCGCATTTTTTTTTCACACAACCGGAGCAAGACCTTTCATGAAGGACATGAAGAATTTCAAGATTTAATATGCACAAGGGGTAACACTGCAAAAGCAGCCCAAACCAGAAAAGACAGCTGGCAAAAAGTGGCCGACAAATTAAATGCGTGTGCATTGCACTTACTGAAAACAGCATTTCATTTCCTATGTGTCAGATTAATTATTATTTAGTATGTCATAATTCCAGATCAAATGTGAGCACAAGAAGAACACGGGAATAGGTTAACTCTTTTAGGGCGGATGTCGACTTTTGTCGACAGGAGGGGTTGAAGGCGAATGTCGACAAAAGCCGACATCCAGGGATAGGGGGCGACAATCAGCTGTTAATGGCGACAAATCTCACTGTCACGTCACAGGCATTCCCTCTGTGCTTGGAGGAATGCTAGACTTGTTGACTCGGCAACTAAACCTTGCGTGTGCGTGAGTTGCGAAATGTAAACAATGGCAAGATGGCATCGACATGTGAAAAGGGAGCGAAGCAAGTGCAGAAAAGAAAACACTCGGCAGACGATGTTTTGCGCATTATCGCAGAGTCGGACTCTTGATTTTTCAGAATCGGATTTTATTGGCAGTGATCAGGAGATCGAGCAAGAGAGTGAGAAGCAGTCATCAGCTGATCAGACACCAGCCGATGCTGCGCCAATGGATCTGCTGCCAGTTGAGTGCCTTCGCGCAGCCCATGCATCTACGGCAAGGTTCGCATGGGATAAATACACAGACATTGATCCGTTGAGAGCCGATCTGGCTACCGGAGTTTACAAGACGGCATGGCTTGCTGTTGGACACGACAGATCACCAGCTGCTGTACTTCAGGCTGCTCTCTTCTGATGCTGCTTTTCAGCTACTGTCAGACGAGACAAACAGGTAGGCAGAGATTTTTTTTGAATCGCGGGCTGCGTTTGCATCGCATTCTCGTTTTTTTAAAGTGGAAACCCACAACGAAAGACGAGATGAAGCGCGCTGTGGCATTACAAATAGAGATGGGGACAGAACTGGTGATATAACTTCAGGGAGCATTGGTCCAAACGTGTTTTGTCCCCTGGTGGCTTAGGTACGTGCTGCTGCAAAGTTTTATTCACTTCTGTAATAAACAGAAGCAAATCCCATGGGGTGAGCCAGGCTATAATGCCATACATAAAGTTCATAAAGTTTCAGAAGATGAAAAGAGGTGACAATACGGTTTTCATGCAGGCAGAAAACTTGGTGGCAGTGGCATGGCACGATGGCAAATGGGTGACTTGTCTCTCTACAGTACACACTAACAATATATGTGAGAAAGTGCAGCAACAGACAATTGAAAAATAGGCACCAAAGCAACACATATTGTAAGGAGTGCAATGTGGCAATGACTGAAATTGGCTGCTTTGAGCGAGATCAGACTTTTCTGTGTAAAATGTATGTGATATGTATGTGAAATCATAGAGTATGCAGGCTCATACAACATGCAAGACAGTAACATTTGTCAAAAGCAAATATTTTTTGTTGATTTGACATGTTAAACAATTGCTTTGTGTTCTTTTTTAAAAAATGTTAGTTTTTGGAAAAATATTCAGCCCTGGGAGAAAAGAAACAAAAAAAAAATTAGCCCTAAAAGAGTTAAAGTGAAGTACAAGAATATACTTCAAACTGGTAAATATTGGTATATAACTATTTAAAGAATTGTTGGCATAAAGAGTCATATATAATGTAAAGAACATTAATTTTAAAGCTAATAAGAAGGCAGACAAGCAAAACACAGGTGGAGGTCCACGCGGTCCAGACCTAACCTCTGCAGAAAAGTTGGCTCTCCAGCAAAATGCCCATTGCCCTGTTTCTGAGGGCATTCCACAGGGAAGCTCCTCCTCAGAACCAGTGGCAGGATGCAGTGGTCACTTCATTTCAGGTAAAGGATGGTCATTGCATATATTTGTCCTCAATGTGTGCCATAGGTATGTTCCATATAGCCCTCTTTTTTTGTTGGGTCAGTTGCAGGGAATGTCATATCCCTAGAACTTGTGTCTCACCAACGAGATATTGACGAAGGTCAAATATTTGATGAAGACACTGTGACTGATTATTCATCAGGAGGAGAGGTACATTTTCCAAATAATGTTTGATCAAATTCCACTCTGATCAGTCCCATGTGCCCCAGTCACATTTGGAAACCCTGGGTAATGAGAATGTTAGGCTGATTGTGAGATTTTTTATGGAACTGTGGGTGTTTTTACCTGTGTATTACCTACCTGCAATGGCATTAAACGCCTCTTTTGTCTGCACACGTAGGTGTCCAGGAAACACTATGAAAACCTGAAGGAAATATTTCAGAGCCAAACAGACTTTACGAATTGCCTGGCAAACTGCACTTTTAGATAGCATCGCCTACAATATATAAAAAAGTGCCACTTGCAAAAAACCTCAAAGCAATGCATACTGTCTGTGTGGTTGTGAGAGCCCGACTTCGCCAAGTTTGACTTTGAATATAAGGTCCTAATAAATCTTTGAGGTACAATATTCCCCCTCGGCTAAAGTGGTATCTTTTGAAAAGAATTTCCTCTGGGAGCAATAAAGGATCTTGCCGAACGCGCAAAACCCTCTCTATATGAAATTCTCTTCTTATAATTTGCGTACCGATATCAATTGGTTGCTCATTCATAAACGGCGAAGTCATGACCAAATGAATTCCACGCACTGACACTGATTAAATGTGTGAGCTAATCCTTGTTTACATCGAACAAACCTTCTCTGGTTTGAGGATTAGGATGTGTTGCTATGACAACACATCCAGCAAGAGTTTCGAAAAACCGACAGCTCCAGGATCATGCCAAATCATCAACAATTACATCCGGCTAAAAGAGTAATCCACGTATGAAAAATACCCCTCAGGTGGAGGCAAGGAAAAACATAGTATTTGTTGGTTTAAACAGTGATATAAACAACAAAAGTTGATCGAGTGACATTGAGTGTCGGGTGAAAGCTCAAGTCGCACAGTACCTGAAATAAAAAGTTGTCAGATATCAAAGTCGCCGTGAAAAGGCGAGTCGTGACCCACCGTCTGAGTGTCATATGAAAGCTTATTAGGGTACAGAGAAAAAAATGAAATGAAATAATTTGAAATGAAATGAAATAATTTATTGCAGCAGTACTGTCTCTTTCAAATGTACTAACCTCCAATTCCTGTCCTTCCTTTTCTTTCTCCAAATACCCAATCGCCACACAATCAGCTCTGTAATAGACGTTAAGCCGTCTGTAAGCTGACAATGCCGATTCTTCAAAACTTTTAAGGAACATTGAAATATCTTAATAGTACATGTTTAATTATTCTATATATCTATCCTTCCAGTGTCGTGCCAGCCCTAGCAAGAATACAGCGCGAGGCAGGAACAATCCGTGAACGGAGAGCCAGCTCCTTGCTAGCGCTGCGACACTGTGTCCTCACATGTTTAATTATTAACAATATAGATTATTTAAATGATGTTACCATTTTATCTGTGTAATAAACATATTTTGCTGCATTTCACCTTAAAAATGTTATTGTCATCATATGTAAATACACGCTTTATAAAGTGGCTCAGGTTGTGTAATATTATAACTGTATCACAAGTTTACAGTGAGATAATTGTACTTATAAGTACAAACAGTTCTACAAGGAGCACTTGATGGACTGATTGAGTGTGTTTATAGTTCTTGGGATGAAACTGTTTCTGAACTGCGAGGTCCGTACAGGAAAAGCTCTGAAGCTTTTGCAGCATGACAGCAGTTCAAATAGGCAGCATGGCTGAGGCAGCGTGTGCTAGATGCTGCATACTGGTAATTCTCTTTCTGATCAGCTGCACTATAGCAGTAATTCCACACTCAGATACAGTGATATAAATACTCCGAGCGGTGCAGTGAAAGTAATATGGAAAAAGATGATCCACTGTGGCAACCCCTAACAGGAGCAGCTGAAAGAAGAAGAAGGTGCAGTGAGAGTAACAACGCTAAAGCAGCTATGGTATTTGGAATACTTTGGCCATTCCGTGGACCATTATATTGTTAATTATAATCAGATACCTTAAACTATAAACAATATGCAGTTAATTTCAGTGTATATGATAAAGCCACGTCAGGGATGAGGACCTAAAAAAGAAAGGGAAACCACACTGGAACAAAAGCACTGATTTGACACTGGGTGCCGCCAGTTTGCAAACCCAAGCGGAGAACTTGCATACGGCACAGTTTTAGCTTGCGTGAAAATGTGCGTTGCTTTACGCCAAGTTTAGGTTTTATACATTGCGATTTGAGTGTGGAAATGGGAGTACGCAACATTTTTGTGCGTAGGCAACGTTTATACATGAGGCCCCAGGGTTTGGCCTTGCCCTCTAACTTCTCCTCTTTCCTTGCAGACCAGCTGACAAACCCTCATCCTAAAGCCACTTTTGGTCCTCAGAAGACAGCCAATATCACTTCCTTTTCCGGTCCTCCAAATCTCACCTCCATCTGATGTCATTTCTGGCTCTCAGAATTCCACCATCCCATTACATCATTTCCTGTCTATCAGCTATATATTAGAGCCAGCTTTCTTTTTTTCCTCAGGTCTGTTTTCTCATGTTTGTAAAGACCTACCTAACCAACCTTTTTTCAAGTATACACTTTTCACTTTTGTTGTATTATTTTACAGTATGTACTCTTAGATTTGTAATAATAATAATTCTATAATAATGTAGACTAAACATTCCGTAAGCAATGTAAAGTAGTAGGCAATCAGTATGTTTGTTTCAGATAGATGAGAAATATTAAAACTTTGATTAGCTAATGATGTTATCTAGAAATCTGAATGACAGTTTCTTTGTATCCATTCTCTGACCCAATCAGTCAAGTTCAGGAATGTGGAGGCCAGAGGTTTAGTTGAAAAGCAGGAACCGAACCTGGACATGTTCATGGTGTCAATTTGTAAATATTTATCAAATGCAGCAAATTAACCTTATGCATACATCACTGAAATAAGGGAAGGAGACCGGAGTAACAATTGAAAAACCCAAACCGACTTGGAGAGAATATACAAATGTCACTGAGAGTGCCCTGATCCACATTCAGTCCTATGAATCACACTAAATACATAGCCAATGTGTCACCCCAAATTATAAGGATTACTGTTTACTTCTTTTATTTCAAATTTTAATTTCTCCAATAATCAGGTAAAAGCATTAGGGATTATATTGCCTTATAAATGACAGAAACAGAATAAAACCTTTGATCATGTTGAAGTCAAGTGGCAAAAGAAAAAATCATTTATGGAGTAGAATTGCTTGGTCTGACAACAGTTTAATTAACCCAACAGTTAAAAGTGCCCACTGTATCAAAATCATGTAAACTTGTGTACAATACAATATACTGTGAAATGCCCAGGGACAGTTATCCTAAATCAAAGACAAAAGATAAAAAACATCTTTCCAATCACCAATTTAACAATGCCATTTTCTGGTGATGATGTCATTTTAGATAATCTAGGGAGGAAGGGTTGGGTCTATTAGTAGAAGAAGTAATGTCATCCTCATGCTGGTGATCCTCTGTTCTGAAAAGGTAAGGAACTGTGAATGGCAGTGCCAAACCCTGGCTCAGAGTGGAATTACTATTCACATATAAATCCTGAAGATGTTTCCCATTCACATTTATATAACAATGGAAAAACTAAAACAATGGCAGCAGATGGGGTCTAATTATTCTTCTTCCACAAGGGTATCTATAAAATTGGCGGCAGCAATTTGGCAGTAACCCAGTAAGCAGCTGAAAGTAATTTCACTTAGAGAGAAAATAAAACATAATTATGCCTTAAAAAAGTATTATTTTTGACTATATATATATATATATATATATATATATAAAAAAGATCACCCAGCTGAAGACGCAATATTATGTTGTTTCACAACATCATTGTTATATTATTACTGTAACATACAATAACTCTAATATAAAACACAATAACAAATCTTTTTTAAATAGATATATAATATAAACTATTGAAACTGCTTAGAATCTCTCAGAACTACAAGAAAGAAACCTCCCACTACACTGGGTTTTTTGGTCTCATCCTTTTCGGGAGTTGGACGTCTGGGACGGAACTCCGTTAGCAGCGGTGTTATTTTACCTTTTTTTTTTTTACTATTATCCAAAAATACACTGTATTTACTGAACTTTAATTAAAGCAAATGCAAGTATATACAAGCATGAGTAGCAGAAAAAGGTCTTAGAAGGAAATGGAAAAAAAGACAGCTAAAGCTTCATTTAAGTCTAAATAGTTCAAGTTCAAGGTACGGCCTGCCAAAGACTAACCTGGAACAGATAGGCAAAAGAATAGATCTCTGTTTGGGGGCAAAATGGAGGGGGAGAGCAAGCTATTTATAATCTTTTCTTTTTATGCCCACAATTGTAAGTGCCAACACAACAATAGGCTTCAAAGCAGTAACTCCTGGCAAAATTGCAAATTAAGGTTAAAGCTATCTTATGTAATAATGTACTATCTTAATATAAGACTGCAAAAAGTCAGCAAAATTTCAGAAGCAATGTCTCTATGAGCTACCAATGAACTTGGTGAGCTGGAAAGTCAAAGGTCTTAATCATGAATTAAAGAGAAAGAAACTATTCTCTCACCTAACAGATCTAAATGCCAAGATAGTATTTGTACAGGAGAACAACTTATTAAGCAAAGATCAGTTTCCGTTGCAAAGATATTGAATTGGCCTAATATTCCACTCCAGCTATACAAAGAAAATTAGAGGTGTGGGAATCTTAATACATACAACAATTTTATTGGTAGAACCCAGATGTAGTATCTGATGTTGAAGGACGATATGTGATAGTTACGGGTAACTTATTGTAATTGTAAAGTGATTTTGAGCTACACACTCAATGTGGATGATACAGACTTAATCCAAAACGTATTTGCATCCATTCCTAATATGAACACTCATAAAATTATAATGACCAGAGACTTTAACTGTGTTTTAAATCTAGACCAGGGACCTCATGTATAAATGGTGCGTAGGAACGTTTCCACACTCAAATCGCAATGTATAAAACCTAAACTTGGCATAAAGCCACGCACATTTCCACGGTAGCTCCAACCCTGGCGTACACAAGTTCTCCGCTTGGTTTTGCACAATGGCAACACCCAGCTTCAAAGCAGTGCTAATGTTCCTATGTGGTTACCCTTTCTTTTTTAGATCCACATCCCTGACGCGGCTTTATCACATACACTGAAATTAACTGCATATTGTTTATTAGTTTAAGGCAGTGCTTCTCAAATAGTGGGGCGCGCCCCCGTGGCTCCGTCAAGGGGGGCGCGTTTGACCTTGGGGAACATGCTTTTTTATTTTTCTATTTTGATTTTTTTTTACTGTTCTAGAATAAAGTGCAATACCACTCCACTACATTAAGGGGCAGTGGCGCTCTCATTGGCAGAGTGTGCGCAGGGAGCATTCGCTCGGTGGTGTAGGGGTTTTGTTTGCACTGAGCATGCGCGCTTTGCACACAGTACAAAGTATGAGTATGAAGTGTAGACACGAAGTGTAGCAGACCCTCAAGTGACATCATGAAAAAATTTTTAACAGGGATGAGAAGACAGGCGGAGAAAGAAGAAGATAAAGAGACAAACGAAAGTCTCCCGAAAGCTAAGACGAGGAAATATGACGAAGCGTATGTAGCGCTTGGCTTCACTGTGACTATGGTGGGAGACGAGGAAAGACCGGTGTGCTTACTGTGTCTAAAAATGTTGGCAGCGGACAGCATGAAGCCAAATAAATTAAGGCGTCACTTAAAGACATTACACCCTAATCACGCTGATAAGCCGCTTGAGTTTTTTCAGCGAAAACGTGTTGAATATTGCCAGCAATCATCCCGCTTTCTGACTGCTACTTCAGTAAACCAGCGAGCGTTGTTGGCATCATATAAGGTGGCGTACCAAATTGCTCAGTGCAAAAAACCCCACACCATAGCAGAAGAGCTGATACTGCCTGCAGTATTAGACATGGTCTCTGTCATGCTGGATGACGCAAGTGCTGCAAAAATAAAAACTATCCCTCTGTCAAATGACACTGTTGCTAGACGTATAAATGACATTGCTGACGATCTTAAAGAACAGCTGGTAGAAAAACTCAAAGATAAACGTTTTGCCTTACAATTTGATGAAGCAATTGACAGCAACAAAGACTGTTTGTTTATTGCTTATGTACGTTTTGAAATGACAAATTCCCTGTGTGAGGATCTACTTTTTTGTAAATATGTCAGAGACAGAGCCACAGCCGAAGAGCTATTCAAAATGCTAGACTGCTTCCTGACTGAGAATGGGCTAAAGTGGGAGAACTGCATTGGTGTTTGCAGTGATGGTGCACAGACCATGGCAGGGATGAGAAAAGGACTTCGGACTCTCATAAAGAAGGCTTCACCTAATGCTGAGTGGACACACTGTATTTTACATAGAGAGGCACTGGCATCAAGGCACCTTTCCTCTGAATTAAGGGAGGTTATGACTGACATTGTAGGAGTAGTCAATTTAATAAAGACCAGACCACTAAAAACAAGAGTTTTCTCTGCTATCTGTGAGGAGATGGGAGCTGAACATCAAGCTGTGCTGTTTCACAGTGAAGCAAGGTGGCTGTCACGAGAAAAAGTGTTATCCCGAGTTTTTGAGCTCAGAGAAGAGATAAGAATGTTTTTGGAGCAGGAGCACAAGTATGAAGTTGCAAGAAAGTTTAGTGATGAGAACTTTCTGATGAAACTTGCTTACCTGAGTGACATATTTGGAAAGCTCAATGAACTAAATCTACAGCTTCAAGGGAAAAATCAACACCTCCCTCAGGTCACAGACAAGATCAACTCTTTCACTCGAAAGCTTGCAATGTGGGGCAGGCGACTTGATGAAGGAAATACTGTGTCATTTGAGAACTTGCAGGAATTTGTTGACACTACTGACTATGATGTCACCTCAGTGTTTCCATATTTCAAGCAGCATATTTCATCACTGATGGGATTCTTTACAAAGTACTTCCCTAAAAACAGTTCCCAGTATGACTGGGTGAGAGATCCTTTTAATGCACCAGCTCCAACTGGTTTTAGCTTTGCAGAGAAGGAGCAGTTCATAGAAATCACATCTGACTCCATATTGAGACTAAGTTTCACATCCCAGACACTGAGTGAATTCTGGCTGAATGTGGAGAAGCAATATCCACTCTTAGGACAAAGAGCTGTGCACATTCTTCTTCCATTTGCAACTTCTTACTTGTGTGAGACTGGCTTCTCTGCTGTTGCTGCTCTGAAAAGCAAATACAGGTCCCGGCTACACATTGAGAAGGAGCTGAGAGTTGCTGTGTCCTGCTTCAAACCCCGCTTCGAAAAGCTGTGCATTGCAAAACGTGCTCATTGTAGCCATTAATCCAGACATCATCTCTGATTAAAAAATCAGCTCAGATTATTTTATATATTTTTGTTTTGCAGGTTAAAGTTTTTTTAATATTGTGCTCCTGAGTAAATGTTGGTGATCAGTTTGAATGCATTATTATTTATTGATTTTATGTATTTTTTTTCAGTATCATATGGTTTGACATGGTCAATCAAAAAATGTTTATAGTTTAATTAAGGATTTAATTTTTTTTGAATTTAGAATGCACTTTAAATCTTTTCTGTTACATTTAATAAAGCTATTCTTTGTTGTAAATTGGTCCATATTTCTTTCTTTTTTTATTCTCTTATACGTTAATAAGGATACAGTGTTATGCAGAGGTGTACTTATAACAATTTTATAGACAAATGATACTATTTATAGTTGCGCGGGGGGCGCGAGATGTTTTCTTCTTCCTAGGGGGGGGCATGACAGAAAATAATTGAGAAGCACTGGTTTAAGGTATCAGATTGTAATTAACCCGTAACAATATAATGGTCCACGGAATAGCCAAAGTATTCCAAATACCATAGCTGCTTTAGCATTGTTACTCTCACTGCACCTTCTTCTTCTTCTTTCAGCTGCTCCCATTAGGGGTTGCCACAGCAGATCATCTTTTTTTTTTCCATATTACTTTCACTGTACCACTCAGAATATTTATATCACTATATCTGAATAGGGAATCACGAATCTACAGTAGAGAATTATCGGTATACAGCATCAAACACATGCTGCCTCAGCCGTGCTGCCTATTTGAACTACTCTCACATGGCAAATGCTTCAAAGCCTTTCCTGTACGGACCTCACGGTTCAGAAATAGTTTCATCCCAAGAACTATAAATGCACTCAATCAGTCCATCAAGTGCTCCTTGTAGAACTGTTTGTACTTATAAGTACAATTATGTCACTGTAAACTTGCGATACAGTTATAATATTGCACAACCTGAGCCACTTTATAAAGCACGTATTTACATATAATGACAATATCATTTTTAAGATGAAATGCAGCAAAATGTGTTTATTATATTTTACAGATAAAACTTTAACTTCATTTAAATAATCTATATTGTTAATAATTAAACATTTGAGGACACCGTGTCGCTGCGCTAGCAAAGATCTGGTGCTCCGTTCACGGATTTTTCCTGCCTCGCGCTGTATTCTTGCTGGGTTTGACACAACACTGAATGTATAGAATAATTAAACACGTAGTACAAAGATATTTCAATGTTCCTTAAAAGTTGTGAAGAATCGGCATTCTAAGCTTACAGATGGCTTAACGTCTATTGCAGAGCTGATTGTGTGGCAATTGGGTATTTGGAGAAAGAAAAGTAAGGACAGGAATTAGGGGTTAGTACATTTGAAAGAGACAGTACTGCTACAATAAAGCATTTCATCGGAGGCTGCGCATGGTGCAGCAAGCATCTTGTGTGAGACATAAACAATCACTGCGCCACCGTGTTCCCATGTTTAATAACAAGTTTTAACTCTTATCATCAGGAAAATGACATCATGTATACATCTCAGTATTTTAATTATTCAGACAGCTGTAAAACTACAAATGTAATGGATTCTGTGTCCTGTCAAAGGAAGAGAAAGCCCGGAAGCACGTAGTGATTGACACACACAGAGCATATAGAAGATCAAATACAAAACAAAGCATTTAACGTGCTACTTTAGTTACGATGGTATTTGAGAAACTAGTACATTAAACGATTTTAAGATGAAGTTTATGATGTTCTACTTTAATGGCAAAATAAACTACGTCATTAAAGTGGAAATTTCGAGATTAAAGTTGACATTTCGGGCTTTTTTCCCACTGTGTGCCTTTGTATTCTCTGTACCCTAATAGGCTTTCATATGACACTCAGATGGTGAGCTACGACTTGTCTTTTCACTGCGACTCTGACATGTGACAACCTCTTTTTTATTTCGGGCACTGTGCGACCTTTGTGAACTTGAGCTTTCGAGTTTCTCCGACATGCCACTCAATCAACTTCCTTTTGTGTATTATATCACTGTTTAAACCAACAAATAGTACATTTTTCTTTGCCTCCACTTGGTATTCGCTGAAATTCTTCTATTTTCCCCCGTGCTTTTGCCATTGTCTTTTCACAGAAGGCTGAACTTAAGGGATATTTATATTAATTTGCATATTCAAAGAGGCATAATTCTGGGAGGAGGTGAGGGCGGGACAGCAGGTGCGTGCACATGCATTACTTTTCACGCTGACTGGGATTTATGGAACGGGAGAACATGGAAGTTGGCGTACGCACATGATTTATACATCTGGATTTTTTTTGTGCATAAACTCATTTCCGCTTTTATCCATACACCATGTTATAGTGTGAATTCAACACACGGTGTTATATATGAGGCCCCAGTGGTGATAATATCTAACACTACAAAAACAATTACAGTTTGTAATTGATCATAACTTATCAGACCCTTGGAGATTTCTAAATCCAAACTCAGCAGCATATTCCTTCTCCTCACCAGTACATCACTATTACTCAAGAATGGATTATTTCTTTATAGATAAGAATTTTTTTCCCATAATTAAATCTTGCAAGTACAATGCTATTGTTATCTCCGACCACTTTCCTCTGATCATGGAGCTGAAATCATTATGTCTCACATACTCATCTTGTAGCTGGCATCTTAGCCCCGCTATTAGCTGATGAGAACTGTAGAGAAATTATATCCAAGCAAATTTTTTTTAGAGACAAATACATCCTTAGAGGTCTCTGCAGGAATACTCTGGGAAACTCTGAAGGCATTTTTAAGAGGACAGATTATTTCGTATCTCTCCCACAAAAACAAATCAGAAACCAAGAAGGCATCAGAATTAATCAAAGAAATTACCAGAATAGGTAAAGAACACACCAGATTTCCAAATGAGACACATTACAGGAAAAGACAGGCTTTGCAATCAGAACTCAACCTTATGACAACAAAAGAAACAAATAAACTCATTTTTCAACCGTAATAGCATTACTGTAGCCACTGAAGCATAAGGTGAGGTCAAGCACAGGTAAAACGCGTGTTGAAAGAAATCTCTCAGTCCAAAAGTTTGTTTTAAAATTATTTAGTGAAAGGTAGAAGCAAATAATCCACACAAGAATAAAAGAAAAAATAGTTACATAGAATAAAAGGCAAAAAAAGGAAAAATGTATCTTCTATAAACTTAGCTTTTCTTGAGAAACTTAAAGTTATTTCTGTACTTCTTTCTATACTTAAAGGTTCTTAACTTCTTATATACTTAAAGATTCTTAGCTTCTTCTTCTGTACACTATAAGTGTACAGTTCTGCACTTAAATAAGTACTGTTTTACGAGTTACTTTACACACTCAAAAAGCCCATAAGCACATAGGCATGTGCACAGGCACGGTCACGGTTTAAAACTGTATGCCTCTACACCTTACACATGGCAAGGCTGTCACTAACTGAAGAATAATGTTTACCCAAAGCTGTTAGAAATGGCAAGAATATACCAATACAATTCTACTTATGGGAGTTTTAGGAACCTCCCATAGATTATGCATCGTCATCTAGTAAAATATTTATGAATCTTATATAACTATGAAAGTGGCTCTTACAATTACTATGAACACGGAGGGAAGTCTAATAAAATCTTGGCTCAACAAATCCACAGGCAAGAAATTAGCAATGCAGTACCAGTAAATACCAACACAGATGGAGATAAAATCATTGACCAGAAAAGTATATTGAAGACATTTAGAGACTATTATATGTCCTTATATTCTTCTCAGTTTAAAGAAGACAAGACATAACTTAAATGTGTTTTTCGATGCATTACAGATAACCTAACCAGATATTTTCAATGCAAAGGAACTGCATAAACCTCTGATACTCTAGAATTACTAGATGTTATAAACTCAATTCAGAGTGGGAAAGCAGCAGGCCCTGATGGCTACCCTACCACATTTTATTAAAAATTTCAATTAAGTTAGCTCCCCTTTTATTAGCAACTTTTACTGAAGCTAGAGACAACAAAATTCTACCTGAAATTTTTAACCAAGTATTAATTAACATCTTTACTAAAACAAATAAGGATGTATTACAATTTGCATCATATAGACCAATCTTACTTCTGAATAACAGTTTTAATATACTCTCCTAGGTTCCAGCTAGAAGGATTGAAGAAAGTGCTTCCTTCGGCAATACAAGACCAAAACAGATTAATTAAGGGCAGACACTTAGCTTCCAACATTAGATGCCTTTTTAATAGAATATACTGTATTAACCCACAAAGTCAAACACCCAAGAGATCATATCTCTGGATGAAGAAAAAGCATTTGATATGGTTGAATGGGACTACCTGTTCACTACATTGCAAAAATTTGGGTTTGGCCCGAACATATGTGCATGGATCAAACTACTTTAGTAGTCCTGAAGCTTCAGTTTATATTAACATTACTTCAGACTACTTCAAACTAGAATGTGATACTAGACAAGGATGTCACCACTGCTTTTTGCAATTGCCATTTAGGCAACTGGCTGTTCACTTTTGAAATGCTTCTGAGATAAAGGGGATTATCAGAATAGGACTTGAACAAAATGGCCTCAAAATTTATTTGAATAAAAGTGTTTTTTTTTTCCAGTGATCTCTAGCACACCACATTAGATTGGACACCTTCCCTATTATCATTGCATATCAGTTTAAATACCTAGGGGTAAACATCGCAAGTAAACATTAAGCTCTTTTTCCAATAAAATTTTGGCTGTCTGCATGGAAAAACCTTAAACAAGACGTGCATAGATGGTCTACCCTTCATCTCACGTTAGAGGAGAATTAACACTCTCAAAATGAATATCCTTCCTAAGCTTCTTTTTCTATTTCAAAGCATCCCCACATACATTAACAAATCATTTTTTAAGAACTTACAGCCAATCATAATCTCATTTAATTGGAATTCAAAACATCCACACATTCCAAAAGTTGACCCTACAATGACCTAAAGGAGAAGGTAGCATGGCTCTACTTAACTTCCAATTATTGGGTGGAAAAAATACAAGCTATAAAAACTTGATGAACACACACAGGTTTGGTCTGTAGTAGAAATAAAATTCTGCATTACGTCTTTATATTTCTTTTTTCATGCCCAGTACATTCAAGTTATCTTCAAAATACTACCAACCCAATTGTCCTTCATTCACTCAAAATATAGAGTCAATGTAGGAAGCATTTCAAGATTGTGAAGTTTTTATCTGAGGCACCTCTACTCAATAACCACTTAGAGATTTACACATGGGTAATGTCTTTGAAGAATCCAAGCCCACCTCTTTTAAGTCAGTGGGTAACTGATGTTATATCATCCATTGAAATTGGAAGAAATTTAATTCTCACTTAGAGGATCTGTTCAAAACTCTTTTAAAACCTGGAAGGATCTAATCAATAACATTTTAGAATAAGCTTTTATATTGGGGAAAAGAATTCTCCTCCCTCTTTTTTACTCTTAAAGTTTTACTCTTGCTATTAGCCTTCCTCTGTTTATCTTGGGTGGGGACAGAATTGAAGTTAGTTTTGTTAAGTTTGACTTGTTTGTATGGAATGTTACTTGCTTTTAATAAATTCAATAAAAAACAATAAAAGGTTGAGTATCTTGTTCAGTGGGCATTTTTTACTTCAGTGTATTGTTTTGTTTTTGGAGTCCAGTAAAAAGTATGAGATAATATTTTTGTACTGAAGTTACAGTGTTTAAATGTATTTATATTTTGTGTTTTAGATGCATTAATATAGTGCTCTATCTAAAGGTTACAAGGAAAGTACTTTTGCTTGGTTTAATTTTTTGAACATTGTTTCTGTTCTTAATTTTTCTTTACTGTTATTTCAGTAATGTCATTTAATGACCATTTTGTGTGTTTTATTTTTTAGGTGTGCTGCCATTTTGTATACTTGGATTTCATGAGTACCACTATTTTGTGTATCTGATCACAATTGCTACAGAAGAAAGAAAAATGAAAAGCCCAAAGTCTCAAAAGTTCAGAAAACAACCAGGAATCAAAAAGTGTATTTTGGAGAAATGTTAAAAGAAAGCTCAAACATGAGAAAGAAATCAATAACTAAAATAAACACAGAAAAATAAAAGTTCAGAAAATTTAAAGTTAAAAAATCAAATTATAAATATATCAAAATAACCATATATTTTCAGTTTAATCCAAAGGCTTGGATGCAGAGTGCTGTTTGTCACCATCTTAAATTGGTGGGCAATGATGCCATCATTTATCAGGTGACTGGCCATTGGTACTGTTGCTATAAACAGTTTGGCTACCACCATGGTAATCAACTAGAGAATGGCAGCATAGACAAGATAGAATAAAAACAAAATAGTGTGAAAATGACAGCATAGGTATATTAAACTGTATTAAACTTGTCTAAAAGTAACTATGGACACAGTATAATTATGAAAATTTAATATTTATATTCACTGACGGGCATCACAATAGCTATGATGAAGCATGGTACATGATACAAGTGGCCATGCAATAGAAGATATCTGCATGCATTTAAAAGCTTCTAGATTTTAAAATATTTCTAAAATATTTACTAATTTAGCCACAGAATGAGTTGGTAACCACGATACAGGGGTCTAGGAAGTGAAAATGTAGTCCCTTTGCTCCCAGGTCAACAATTCAGACCCAGATACTCAGAAATCAGCAGTGCATTTGTCAAGTCTGAGCATCAAAGTTATCATCGTTGGCAATTCCATAGTTCACATAGTTTGGAATTTTAACATGTACTATGTTAATCCGGCCTATCATGTTAAATGCCTCCTAGGGGTGAAGGTATCCAACATACAGGGTAAATTGAACTTTCTGGTCGACAATGAAGTATCTCCTATTTTGGTCCCTTACCAAGATTGTATAGAGGGGAGGTGATTCATAGCAGGTTGCATGAATTTCATTGCTGGTTAGAAACTTGGTGTGCAAGTAAAAGCATATCCTTTGTGAAAAAATGGGATGATTTGTGGGAAAGGCCTGGATTTTCCAAGAGAGACCATCTTCACCCCATCTTCAGGGGGATCTTTTGTTTTGTCTCTTAAAAATTTAGTATTGAAGCAAATTCTAAATCACTGGATAACCAAAGGATAAAGAGCTAATTAGATCAAGAGGTAAAAAAGAGCTTCTACCAAGGGTACCTGTATTAGTAAAACAATTGAAATTAAAACAATATAACACCAATTCAGAAACATCTTTGCAGTTTAAAATGTTGTTTTCTAAACATTTGCTCTTTTGAAGCTTTATTTCAAGTAGAAAATATGATTTGTGTTTTCTCACTGAAATCTGTGTAGTAAGTTGAACAGTATTTTCTTAGCTGAGATATCAAACAGTTATACATTCCTTCATACATCCAGAGATAATGGATGAGGAAAAGGCCTTGTGATGATCTGTGTGATGAACTAAAAATTTAGACCAATCTGAAACATCTATGTTAAATATTAAAACAGATTCCAGCTCAATTGTAGTACAAGTCTACACACCACCAGAGCCATATTCAATGTTCATGATTTATTTAGCCATAAATTATGATCATGTTCCTGTTTGAGACTGTTACAGTTTAATTACATTTTTTCCCCTGGTTCATTCATTTTTTTTCAATTTGAAAATATTTGTATATATTCTATCATTGATTATGTTTTTGGTCTTACCCTTTGTTATGTTTTGAATATAATTTTATTTATTAGTCATTTTTTATATATGTGTCACAAGCTGCATCACAGAGTTAGTGGGTTCATTAGAAGTTACAGATATCTTAACTGTTTATAGCTCAAAACACTTTTAAAAATAGTTAAAGGTGTGCTTACTTATTAAAAAATTAGAAGCCTCCACAAACCAAAGAAAAAAAATTCCATGAGCAAGAAAAAAATGATTGATCAAAAGGAAAAAAAACACTAAAATTAGTCCAGCCTGTGAGCAATTATGATATTTTTGAATTTTTTAATTTAATAGTTAAATTTTATCAGCCATACTGTCTTATTATGTTATAGCACATATTGTTTCAGCGTCTTCTGTTACCAGGGTGAGTGGTATAAATAGCCAAGAAAACAATGACTTTATAAAAACATACAACCCAGGCATTTGTTTTTGTTTTACTAGTAGACTTCGAGGCAGTAAGGAAAAGTTTAAACAAATTAAGCAAGTCTCTTTTTCAACTGGGCCAGTGGACCTTCTTCCATTATGTAAACCAAGTGTATTACAGTAAATCAACTCACAAGGTAACGAACTATATACTTATTGATTTATTCCTAGTCTTTGCATCCCTGTCACCAAATGAACCTAAAAGATCTTATATTGCACTTTGTTACTTTACTGTTTTATATTTTATTATTGTATTTTTGTTGTAATTGTGCACTTTGTGAAAAGTGATATCTCGAAAAAACACTTATTAATGGTGAGTGTAAATATAACTTTTTTTTCTCTATTATATATGAACAGCAGAATCATGTTTCTCAAAATTCCTTATGATATACACTAAATGCTACTTACATCTTTACTATTATACATAACTATAAGTTAATGTTTTTAAGTAAAGACCTCCAAATTTGAGTCAGTCTGCTGAGGTCATTTTCATCATAACAGATAATAAACCTGTCAAAAAAGACCTGTTAGATCCAAAAGGTGCATATTACACCTCAAACTCAGCATACCGGTTGAGAACTCTAAATTGCAACAATAATGTTTATATGTGACTGTTGCTATAATGCAGTTAGGGGGTAAGCATCTGTTGCTTGTAGAACTGTCTAAACTAGTTCTCTATATTTTCACACTACAGTGAACCTATATAAAAAAAACATGGATGTACTGTGACTGGTAGCTGATGTGTGTCGTGTTTCCTAATTGAAAATATCTTTCTGTCAGTAGCTGGTCTAAATGAGAAACCTTTGGCGTGATTGTTTTCTGTTATCAGTTTATTGCTTAAAATGTCTCTGGTAATTTGTTGTGTTTACATGGTGGGAGAAATTTATAAGCTCTCACTTTGAGAATTTTTAATATCCTTTATTAATCCTGAGGGGCAATTGTCTTTTCTCGTGACCTTTGGAGGACTGAGCACAGAGTCAATCTTGTACAGTGCCCATGGACCAGTTTTCAGGTTAAGGGCCCAATGGAGTAAGATCCCTTTAGGCAGTGAAAGGGTTTCAACTGGCAACCTTTTAGATGCCAGCACAGATCCTTAACCTCTGAACCACCACTCTTCCTGCAGAAGGGAGTGGCAGCGGACCTCCTGTGACAGATCCCTCTATCTATGGATGCTTCAGTCACTGGACCATGTGTTATCATTCAGGAGCCTGTGTCTAGAGGTGACAGTGAGGGATGTTGGGAAGGTTTGCCTTATTTTAGAAATTGAAGTTGATATATAAATGCCCTTAAATGCCTCTTGAACTTTCAGATGCTGACTAGAAAAGCAAGTAAAGACAGGTTACTAATAAAGAAGCACACTTATTATGGTGTTAACTGAACAGTATGTATCTGCAGGTACAACCAGTGCTGGCATTTTATTCACAAATAATTTTCTGATACATCTAATATTACTAGTAGACTTTCTCTGTCTTATTGTTGCCATGACACTAAATGGACTCAGGTCATCTCAGACTTCAAAGCCACTACTGTCTACTTTAGTGGTGTTGATAGGTGGTAATGCTAAGCTCTCCAGAACACCCCTTGGTACATTACTGTGTCATGATGCTGTAGGAAGTAATTAGCAGATAGAAAGAGAGGAGAGAAACAGTTGAATGGAAAAAAAAAGAGAGTAGCGAGTGAGAAAAACAATAGTGAGATAGGGGTATATGCTGCGTATGTACAACCCAAATTTTTTTTTTTATGGTTTTAGGCCAATCAAACTGTTCTTAAAACATATTGGATGCGGATCAGTCACACAGTTTATCTTCACTAAAGTAACTATGTTTAACTGTTAAATAAATAAAAGGGAATAGGTTGAATGTTTTTCCAAACTAATTTCTGCAATCTAATCTTCACTGGCTCAGTCTCTCTACTATCATGTTTTTGGACAGTCAGGATAAGCATTGTAATGGTTTTACTACAGCTGTAAAAAGTCCAACAAGTTATTACATAATAAGACTGCAATTAATCTGCTGGCATAAGCATTTATTATTTTGAAAGTTCAGAAGTGTGTGCTACATAAAAGCTGTTGTACTGTTACAGTGAAAGATGTAAGTTAAAGCAGTAGTTTGTCAAAATAAAACATTGATCCTAGTTTTTCACTCACTTGAACCATAGGCAGTCATTCAATACATGCCTGGTGCTCAGATTTGCCTGGTTAGAGAACCTCAGTACAGGGTTAATGATGCTAACCAGTAATGGAAACCTTTAACAGCCAGACCTAACATTGTACTAAATGCATATCCTTCCAAACTTAAACCAAAACCGTATCAACTTCTCAATCTTATTGATTGGACTTATCTATGTGAGTAGCTACACTATGTCATACTATTCTCTATTAGGAAAAAACACACTGCATGGGCAAAAGCCACCATTAATGTGGAATTATTGCCTTGGATATCGGGAAACTGCTGTTAATCCACCCATTCTCATACTTTTGGAAAAAAATTCTGAAGGTGGAATTACACAGAAAGACTTGATTTCAACCATAATATAATTTGATGTTTATTGCTGCTTTTTAGTTGTTTCAAATTGAGCCATTTTGTTATTTTATGACAAAATAACTACTAAAAAATACTACATATAGGGAAAGTTAAATCTTATGAAGCAAACCATTTGAGCTGTTTAGTGTAATGTCAGATCTTGTGATTATAGGCTTGTCCAATCACAGCATGAGCATTGTAATGTTGCGTCATTTAGAGTTGAATTTTCTGGTGGGGAGATGTTTTGACTTCCACATCTACTACCAGCTCTTCAGTCATGCAGATTTATCACTAATGAAGTTATGTTTATTATTTTAATGTTATTTCAATGACAAGGTGGTATTCTATGAAGCACACTTAGCAATTAAGCTTCTCTTAAATTGAGGTACCAGGAACAAAGTTTAGCAGAGTGAGAATGAGAGTTCAGGAAATTCCTGTTTGATGAGAAGTAAAACCTTAGACAAAAGTTCCAAGGATATTTTTTTAAGAATATCGAATGTTGCTAAATTCTCATTTAAGTTAATCATATATGTTCTTTATAAAAGTGGTGAAACATTATAACCAAAACCATTGACTGAAAACATTAAGAATCAGTAATATACAACATTTTAATTTTGCCTGAACAAATCTGGCATTATAAGAACATAACTTTCCTTTAATGCTATCATATACAAAATGCATATAAATCATATTTATGATTTAATTAAGATACATTCTACTTGAATTCCTTGATATAACTAATCATTCTTGACCTGACTTTTAACAGGTACATATGTGGGGCCCTTCATTTTTTTGTTTTGTTTATGAGGACATATGATGTTTACCAGGACATTTACTTAACACAGAAATATCAGATCACATTACAATAAAGGGTCCAAAATGTTTGTGAGGATTAGAAATAGCTGCTTAATAATTGCTTGGAGAAAGTCAAATAGTAGTCCCTAATTATCCAAAATTATGTCTTTAATAATTAAGATATCATTTATGAAAAAGTTATAGATCCTCTAGTGAAACCTTTATGATTTACGTAAGATATTAGGATTTGCAACTATAAAGACAAAGAAGAAACTTGCAAGTAAGTTTGAGTGACAACCATGCACCCACTATAAAAGGTATTATACTGTGTTAATGTAATATATACAATTTTAGATATTTAAAATGGGCGGCACGGTGGCGCAGTGGTAGCGCTGCTGCCTCGCAGTTAGGAGACCCGGGTTCGCTTCCCGGGTCCACCCTGCGTGGAGTTTGCATGTTCTCCCCGTGTCTGCGTGGGTTTCCTCCGGGCGCTCCGGTTTCCTCCCACAGTCCAAAGACATGCAGGTTAGGTGGATTGGCGATTCTAAATTGGCCCTAGTGTGTGCTTGGTGTGTGGGTGTGTTTGTGTGTGTCCTGTGGTGGGTTGGTACCCTGCCCGGGATTGGTTCCCTGCCTTGTGCCCTGTGTTGGCTGGGATTGGCTCCAGCAGACCCCCGTGACCCTGTGTTCGGATTCAGCAGGTTGGAAAATGGATGGATGGATGGATATTTAAAATTATTATCTTAGAAAAAATATATTTCCATTAAACTGAACTCATATGCAAGATATCGTTATAATATTTTAGTCAAATATTCCTGAAAGCTATTAGGCTCTTTTAGGAAAATGGCTCAGGTATTAAAGCACTTTACTTAAAATAAATAACATTTTCATTTATATCAGTCCACACAAAAGCAGTGGACTGAACATGACTTTGCATCCTCACACATCAAGCATAAAAAAGTCAACTGATAATTCTCATATGGCTTGATACCTTACAGCCTGGCCGAAAAAAAAAAAAATTGTGAAATGAAAACAGGCTAAGCTAGGCTCTCCCTCCCACCCAGCCTTTCCCATTCAAAAACAGAACTTTTAAACTTTCTAGGTGCTGTATGTCAATGACATCCACTTAACAGTGGATCTCCTCTCACATCAATACAAAGACCTGTCACTATTAGTAAAAGTGTTTTAAGTAAATAAAGATATACCAACAAGCAAGTGCCTTACAGGAATTACATTAGACTTCATGGAAGCAAAAAGCATATTTTATTTTTTCAACCAAACTACAAAAAATAATATATCTCTATTTTAGGAACTGAAAAATGAGATTAAAGTATTAATATAATTGAGCCCAAAGTTATTATTATTAATTTATTGGTCTCACTAAGATACACTGTCTAGGAGTATTTTTAGCCACAAAACATACTCATGGCAATACATATTTATCATTCCTTACTGTGTCTGCTTTCTTTACCTTAGAAGTTAAGCCTTACATGAGGCGTCATTTTAGTCTTAAATATGTTGGTTAGCTTTCACTGTTTTAGGTAAGATCAGAATATCATTCAGTCGTTTTCTAACCCACTTAGTCCTGAATACTGTACACAGAGGTCTGCTGGAGCCTTTCCCAGCTAGCATGGGGCTCAAGGTAGGAACAAACCCTGGACAGAGCATGTAATAATTAAATGCTATTTATACATTTGTGTTTTCAGAATTCTGTAACACTAAAAAAGTTTACAAAAGCAAAACACCTTGGAAACATTACCAAAGACACAATCCATTCAAACGTTATACCCAGGTCTACATATTGACTCTGAAGACTTCTATGATACAGTATAATTCTTGAGACAGAATTAAGTCGTTTAGAAGTCTTCCACCTTTAAATATGGAAGCTAAATCTAAAATCAAAGCCTCCATGTTTTTTGTGTCTTTTAGTCATGGAGAGTTTCATTGCAAGGTAACAGAACACCATAGGTATCTCAATCATTACCTGAATAAAAAAGTAATGATAGCAACCACGTTGACCCTAATGGCCAAAGTTCATTAGTCCAGAATACCTTATATTGAAAATGAACCTCTAATTTTAACTTTGCTTGTTTTTGCTGCAATTAATGTGATTACATTTCAATTTTGACTTCCGTGTATGCATTTATATGTGTAAACTTTGGTAAGATGAATATATATATATATATATATATATATATATATAATATGCCTTACCAAATTCTATTCCTGGGACACTCACTGTGCCATTAAGTCTAAGGAACAATAACAATAAAAATAACAAACTGAAACTGTAGTGCAAAATCACAGAAGGTTTAGTCATTTTGTTACATATTTACTGTAGACGAACATGTTAAGTTTTGGAGATGCAGTGGATATTTTGTGTAACAAGTTACAGATTGCCTGTCTTAGTCTGTCCACTCGTGGAAGCCTTTAGAAGCAGGAATCATCATTTTAAGTTTAAACAAAGTCTTATTGCTCTTAAAAATTGATGATAACAGAGGTTGGCAAAGCATAAATTTAAATTTACAGTCATTTGGCCTAAAATAAAATCTTTTATAAGTAATATGCAGTTCCTCTCTCCTGGCAGTGCAGGTGAGAACACAAAGATGTTATACATTCACAGTAGTTCATATATTTATTAAATAATATATTTTTTTTATCTTATCAGCATCTATTGTATCCAAGGAAACTAACAATTAATACATACCATGAAAAGTTAAAAAAAACATGATTTCTAGCAATCAAGCACTTGTAACAAAAAAGTAGGTCCTTCTTGCTAATTTTGTGACTATAGAATCTGGATTAAACAATAAAGTTCAGGATAAAGTAATCATGCTGCTAGTTTCATAAACATACTAAAATATATTTATATAGTACATAGTAGTAAACCAATGCATTAAATATGTATGCATAAACTGTACATGAATTTAGCTATTATGTAATTTAATATCTACTTTATAACACAGAAAAAAATAAAAGACATGAGACAGCTACAAACAAATTTTAGGGAATATATGCTCACTTGTTTCTAAATACCTGATATTGGTGAATCTGTGCTGTAATATTTTTGCACTGATAATTAAAATGTATTATCAAATTCCAAAAGCACTGGAAAAAACTGTGTAATAATCCATATGCTTCAAAAATGCCTTTTATTATTGTCACAACATATACAACACTTCCTATCTTTTACATGCTGTAGAATAATCCCCTACTCCTGGGGTGGTCTCATGGAAAATATTGTCTCTTAATACTTTCATAACATCAAGAGTAAATGTGTCTTATTTGTGAATCAACATGCTTTATGGTATGGCTATATAATCAGTCAACAGTGTTTCAAGCTCAAAATTAATAACCAATTACCATAATCATTTCAGAGAGATCAAGCCTGACTTATGCTGGAGAAAAAACATTAAGAAATCACATTTCCCATATCATCTTGAGTTAAAATTGGAATTCTGTAGGCTGTAAATATGGTTTCTAGATTGTCAGTCCTGGCTGCAGTCTGATTACATGAATGAATGTAATATAACGGGGGGCAATTTAATTAATTGCCACTTGTTCTCCACCCCATTTTAAGTTGTACTCATTTCATATTTCATTAGCCCTTAAACATTAAATTGCCATTAATAATATTAGTCATAAGGAATTTGTTTTACTGAAAATCATTAAAACATGCAAAAAAAACACACAAACTACAGCTTACCAACAAAAAATTTACCACAATCACACCTGGACATATTCAGCTTAAATTTACTCACAAACACAGTAAACAATAATTGGATTTTCTTTTTTTTGGCCATAGAGCATTGTGCATAATTGCAGTATAGCAAATGAAACCCTAAAGTCAATGTCACATAAAGTATAAAATAAAGAAAACTTTTTTATCTGAGATTCATTAAACTCAGTAATGACTAACGTGTCTTTGTGGTCCGTTCAAACCAGATGAGGCCTCAAACTATACAGTTTACAATGAAGAGATTTTTTTTTCCTATGCACTTTGCACTTTTTCCAGAACAAATAAGGTATAGCTATATAAAACCTTCTTGATGCTTTGGGCTTTTTATTACCAGCCACAGTGCTTGGTATTAAGGCCTGCATAACTCCTTTCAGAAACTCCTATATGTATACTATATTATGAGAGTACTATGTATCCTATATTATGAGAGTACTTTTTCATACATAGCTTTCTCTTCTTTGCTCTACCATCCAGTGAAGATTTGTGTAATAACTAACCAACAGTTGTTTGAATCAGTTTTCCCATCTAAGGTGGATTTACCACTACAAACTACCAGTCTCCAGATTGCGTTTCTGATTTTTTTATAATTGACCTGCCAGAGCAGGTATGCTGCTAGTAGTCAGGGTTGACCGTTGACACACACACACACAAAAAATTCCTTGATGATGAGATGTTAAAATCAAAGAAGATGCAGTTTATTATTACCATTCCTCCTTCTTCGCTTTAAGGTTGAAAAAATATATACAGGAAAGAGAGTGTCAAGTCCCAAAAAAAAACACCAACCCCCATGTCTCTTAAAAAAAAAAAAGTAAAAACCAAGAAGAATATTAAGGCTTCCCTCCATATGATAAGATAAGAAGGGCTTAGCACCCTTAAATATTATTTACAATAATTTTTTTTAAAAAATGCTCTGAAGCAGCCTTTCCCCTAAGCAAAACAAAGATAATAATAAAAATAACAGGAGTCAATACTGGCATATTGGGGCTTTTTGAAATACACCCAAATACACCCAAACATGCCAGCCACTGATACACCCTGTCTCTCTCTCTTCACTGTGCGCTCAGCTGTTCAAATACTCTGACCCCCAACTACTCTGGAGCGCAGTTAATTGACCCCACTACTTGGCTCCTCAGGACTTAAATAACAAAAAGTTGTCCCATCTGTAAGTCTACTCCAATAGGGTGTCACCATTCTTATCCTTAAAGGGAGGGTATGACAACATTATAAGCAATACAACAATGACACAGCAAAACCAAAACTATCACTAACGCTTGACCTCCCCAATGCTCAACCTTCCATGTACCCACTCAAACCCAAGTAAACCCATGTGCGTCTGAGCAGCATGCCATGTTGGAAACTTCGCAAAACAACATGCTGGTGAGAAGAAAAAGAATAAATAAATAATTAATTAATAAACACCCACACAGATTTTGAAACACGTTTATTAAAGATTATTATTTATATATATGCATCAGGAGGCGCCTGTTCGTGTCTTCATGAGACCCATGGTCTCATTGTTTTCTTTCTGCTTCTGTTTGATCTTTGGAAATTCTGACTTATTTGATGTGTCACTCATTTCTTGATCATTGATACCTTAATGCTCCTTGGCATTCTATTTGACTCTGAAATCTTTTTCTGTCCATCAACAAAATGTTTGTTTTTGTGTTCCTTAGTTCTTATTTGTCTTTATATTGCACTGTATGCAATGACCACCATGCTGCACTCTTACAGATATATGGGTTCAGTTGAAATGGTTATGGGCACACAAGTGGATTCAAATCCACAAACTGGTCAAATTCTAAAAGTGACAGTTTGATATTATTTAATAATAATGCTAACTGAATGGAAACCTTTCTAATGTATTCCATTTTTATTTATGCTTCTTTAATTATAACATGTTCATGGACTATCAAAGTGTGAATTATATATGTACTAGCAAAATACCCGCGCTTCGCAGCGGAGAAGTAGTGTGTTAAAGAGGTTATGAAAAAGTAAAGGAAACATTTTAAAAATAACGTAACATGATTGTCAATGTAATTGTGTTGTCATTGTTATGAGTGTTGCTGTCATATATATATACATATACACATATACACACACATATACACACATATACAGATATATTATATATACATATACACATATATTTTTTATATATATATTTTTTATATATATATATATATATATATATATATATATATACACATACATACATACATATACACACATAGATGCACTTACAATTTAGGGCGGAGTGGTGGCTCTGAGGCTAAGGATCTGCGCTGGTGTCCCGAAGGTTGCCAGTTCGAATACCCGTCACTGCCAAAAGAGATCCTACTCTGCTGGGCCCTTGAGCAAGGCCCTTAACCTGTAATTGCTCCAGGGGGCGCTGTACAATGGCTGACCCTGCGCTCTGACCCCAAGGGGGTATGCGAAAAAAACTAACAAACACTGTTGTAAGTCGCTCTGGATAAGAGCGTCTGCTAAATGATGTAAATGTAAATGTACAATAACATAGAAATCAATATAAACAACATTAACATCATTATCATATGAGAATATGAAGTAATATATAAGAAGCACATTTCATATAAATATAAATTATTAAACAGTAAAATCTTCTTCAATAATTTGCTACCGTGGCTTTTCGTTGGTCTGTCCAGGATTTTAAATCACATGTAGCTTGCAAACCGTTTCACGTATTGAGTTGAAATGTGGTACACATATAATACGTCACGTCTGCTTTCCGCTTTATGGGTGATGAATGTATTACTCTTTTTATGTTTATTTTATTTTAGAATCAACTCCTATCTGCGCACACCAGGGCGGCCGTGGGCAGATGCGTATGGTGTATTCACTCCATGTTATCGTGCATTGTGCTGTCACTGGTATTTTCATAAAAGAATTTGAACAATATATAAGAAGCGTATAAATTATTAAACAGTAAAACATTAACATTTAAGAAGTAAAGTTACATTGAGTACTACTGCAGTGCCTTCGGGTATACCTCATTTTTTCTTTGCCCATTACATGCTTAAATGTATACATTTTTTGGTGTACCTACCCGAGAACACGCGACATATAATCGACCGTGGGAGAAGCATGGATTTTAAACACGCGTTGAGTTCATCTGCTGGTCTCCCTCGTGGAATAACTGGTAATGTTTGAGTAAAATGTATAGCGAGTAAAACGACATTACCTCCTTTTTTTTTTTTACGATCACTGAGATCTTGCTTTTTTCGGTTCAAGGCTTCATAAGCTCTTTTATGTTCAATGTTGTACTTAATAAGTACTAATTATCCCAAACCATCATCTTTGAATGTTGCAAGACTTTCGCCTTGTATGTAGATCGGGGTAATTACATTCATTGCATTCCTAGTCTGAATCACAATCTGATTGTATGGGTGGTTACCTGGCACTGTAGGGTTGCCACCCGTCCTTTAAAATACGGAATCGTGCCGCGTTTGAGAATGAAATTGCGCGTCCCGTTTTGAATCAATACTGGACGGGATTTATCCCGTATTTTTTTTATCATTTTTTTTTTTAAAGCAGCGTCTCATGCAAATCATCCCACACGCATTTTATGAAGATGCCTCCTTTCCTACTTTTGATTGGGTAATACTTGATGTCATCGTTAGTTTGATTGGTGTTTTTAACTGTCCAGTGAGGAGGGCGTGTCTTTTAAGTACAGTCTGCAAAGTGTTGGCACTGACATGTTGCGTCAGCGGCATAGTTGAAGCCCCTAACGTTGCGGTCAGCAAGTCGGCTAACATCCGCCATGTGCCGTCTTTCAGTTGGGAGAAGCAGATCATAGAATGATTGAAACTGTTGCCCCTAACGTTGCGCCACGGCGTGTGCTTCGTTTATACCTCGTGTCTTCTCATTAAACTTTTATCTCACGAATATGTTATTGCAATCCGCAGCGGGAGCGTTTCTATTAACTTAATTTAAAGTTACGTTTTACACCGTGCTTTGTTTCCCTTATGAACATGCTTGTATGCTTAACTCGCTCCGTTCTCAATTGTTTAATTAATTTTTTGCTCTTCGCTGTTTGCGGCTGTTCCTCCATTTCCCCGTACTTCGTTCTTTTATCTCGCGAATATGTTATTGCAATCCTTAACGGGAGCGTTTCAATAAACTGATTGAAAATAGTTTTGCATTTACCTTTTTAGTAAAAGGCGAGCTTTTAAGCCTGAGAAATCACCCCGTAAATGCACACGTTTAATTGGACATGTGTTAATATGTATGGTTACACAGTATTAAAAGACAGTGAACAACGTCAGTTACCTTTCTTCCCGCGTTTGATAAAAGGTGAGCTTTTAAGCCTGAGAAATCACCCTGTAAATGCACACGTTTAATTGCACATGTGTTAATATGTATGCTCACACAGTATTAAAAGACAGTCAAAAATTAACGTAATTTACCTTCGTTCCCGCGTGTGACTCGTGCTGTAAATGTCTTCCTTGTTTTTAGTTCATGTGATTACGTAGGAGGCGTGATGACGCGATACGTGACTCCGCCTCCTCCATTACAGTGTATGGACAAAAAATATGTTCCAGTTATGACCATTACGCTTTGAATTTCGAAATGAAACCTGCCTAACTTTTGTAAGTAAGCTGTAAGGAATAAGCCTGCCAAATTTCAGCCTTCCACCTACACGGGAAGTTGGAGAATTAGTGATGAGTGAGTCAGTGAGTGAGTCAGTCAGTGAGGGCTTTGCCTTTTATTATTATAGATATACAGTATTTAACTATAGAACCAGGAAAATTTAGAATGTGCCATAATTTGTGTAGCACAACAAATGTAGTAGTTTAATAAGAGTATTTTCCACAACCATTCTAAATATTGTCTCTGCAGTACAATGTCTGATGGCCGTCCACTTGTAGAATTAATCATGTATGAATACAAATATCTACTACACTATTCAAATCTGAATTTTTACTTTTGATATTCTAAATGTAGAGGAGAATTCCATCCATCCATCCATCCTCTTCCACTTATCCGAGGTCGGGTCGCGGGGGCAGCAGCTTGAGCAGAGGTGCCCAGACTTCCCTCTCCCCGGCCACTTCTTCTAGCTCTTCCTGGAGAATCCCAAGGCGTTCCCAGGCTAGCCGAGAGACATAGTCCCTCCAGCGTGTCCTGGGTCTTCCCCGGGGCCTCCTCCCAGTTAGACGTGCCCGGAACACCTCACCAGGGAAGCGTCCAGGAGGCATCCTGATCAGATGCCCAAGCCACCTCATCTGACTCCTCTCGATGCGGAGGAGCAGCGGCTCTACTCTGAGCCCCTCCCGGATGACTGAGCTTCTCACCCTATCTTTAAGGGAGAGCCCAGACACCCTGCGGAGGAAACTCATTTCAGCCGCTTGTATTCGCAATCTCGTTCTTTCGGTCACTACCCATAGCTCATGACCATAGGTGAGGGTAGGAACATAGATCGACTGGCAAATTGAGAGCTTCTCCTTGCGGCTCAGCTCCTTTTTCACCACGACAGACCGATGCAGAGCCCGCATTACTGCGGATGCCGCACCGATCCGCCTGTCGATCTCACGCTCCATTCTTCCCTCACTCGTGAACAAGACCCCGAGATACTTGAACTCCTCCACTTGGGGCAGGATCTCGCTACCAACCCTGAGAGGGCACTCCACCCTTTTCTGGCTGGGGACCATGGTCTCGGATTTGGAGGTGCTGATTCCCATCCCAGCCGCTTCACGCTCGGCTGCGAACCGATCTAGAGAGAGCTGAAGATCACGGCCTGATGAAGCAAACAGGACAACATCATCTGCAAAAAGCAGTGACCCAATCCTGAGTCCACCAAACCGGACCCCCTCAACGCCCTGGCTGTGCCTAGAAGTTCTGTCCATAAAAGTTATGAACAGAATCGGTGACAAAGGGCAGCCCTGGCGGAGTCCAACTCTGACTGGAAACGGGTTCGACTTACTGCCGGCAATGCGGACCAAGCTCTGGCACCGATCGTACAGGGACCGAACAGCCCATATCAGGGAGTCTGGTACCCCATACTCTCGGAGTACCCCCCACAGGATTCCCCGAGGGACACGGTTGAATGCCTTTTCCAAGTCCACAAAACACATGTAGACTGGTTGGGCAAATTCCCATGCACCCTCTGGGACCCTGCTAAGGGTGTAGAGCTGGTCCACTGTTTCGCGACCAGGACGAAAACCACACTGTTCCTCCTGAATCCGAGGCTCGACTATCCGACGGACATCCATTTTTTGCACAGCTGACCTTTCAATTATAATTTAAGCTTGATCAGTAGGAAGAAAAACAGACATCATATTTCGTTTCACATGTTTTAAACACTCATTACTTGTAGTTAACAAGTTGTATAATCGCCTTGAGCAAAGCTGTCAAACTCACTTCCTGGAGGGCCACAGTGGTTACAGGTTTTCCTTTAAGCCAGTTTTTGCATTAATAACCAATTGCAAATGGTAATGGAACATGCCATGCTGCTTTGATTTTATTTGACATGCATTTTAATTGTGTAACTTTTTTTTCTTAAGTAGCAACTGAAAAAATAACTAGATACAAAGCCAGCCGATAGCTGACCAGGCTAACAGAGATTCACTTTTCACCCATGTTCTTCATGGAAAGTTAGTTTAAATAAAATACCTGAAAAGAAAGAAATGAAAGTCTAAGAAATACAGAACTTATGTGGTCTGCTAAGCATTATTATGGCGGTATCAGAAAAGAAAGTATCTTTTGGAAATGCCTGGTGTGGCAGAAAGAGAACATCAACGCCACTCAGAATTAAATATCAGGCTTCATTAACAGGTAAATAGATGATTAGCTAGCTGGTCACCTGTTGGCTTGGTGTTCATCTCTTTATTGTTTGGCTGCTGGTCAAGGAAAAAAATGAAGCACAATTTGTCATTCATTAAAGAAGTGGATGGAGTAAAAACCTGTAGCCACTGTGACCCTGCTGAATCAGAGTCTGATACACCAGGCCTATTGGATTTTTTTTCTGAACTACATTAAAAATTGTTATTCATGCACATTTATGTGCCAGTTTGATAACTTATAATTACCAGTGTATTAGGTAAATATTTTTGGAACCAAGCTCACCTGTGCTCTCCATACGTACATGTTCCTCATAGGTATGTTAAAATATTTCACTGGTTGTTGGGATTATTATTGTGCAGCACATCATTTTCTGAAAGTAAAGAATCTGTGATTACAATTAAGTACTTAACAGTAGTTCAGTGGACATTTTTGTCATATACACTATCTGTACAGGGCACAAATAGGAACATTATCCCCTATGCAGAAGTTAGCATATCATAAATACTGAGTAGATCTCAATTAAATAGATTATCAGCAAGAAAAAGATGGAAACTTCTTAACACTAGAATTACCAGAGTCTACGAAAAAACTCGTAGATCCGGCCCACCTTAAAACCGTTCTCACCTCTCTTTTGTCTTCTAAATGTGCCGATTAAGAGGAGCAGCGAGCAGCCGGCTATTCCATCCCCCACCTTCGCAGAACGTTCACTAAGTTTTCCCAGCTCATGCCTTGTTTGATTACCTGGGAGTGACTGAACTGCTGGAGTTTTAGAATAGAAATAATAGATCGTCATTTGGAATACATGCATTTCATGCGTGTTCCGTTTCTACAGTAATCTGTGTAAACACATTGCTAAAACAGAAACTTTTTCATATTTTAGTAATAAATGTTACAAAATGTAGGCATAAACTATAGAATGTGTAAAGCCCGAGTTCCTAAGATCAAATAAACACTTCCACAAAAGCTTCACACACCATATAACAGCTTCTGTGGCGTAGTGCACTAAGATTTGCCTCTCAGACCGAGTAGCTTTTCTCTGCCTCACAAATATGAATTCAATTCCCCGCTGGGGATAAAGTGTTACTTCTTTTTTTTCTTTTTAACCTCAAACGGACATAAAATTTGTAAATTAGTATGCACTGTCAGTTAATGAGATCGTTATATTTTCATGTGGGATGCTCCTTTTAAAATATTTTTTTAACAATTGAGACTGCAATTAACATGAACAACTGCCCTTATAACTTATTTTTTTCAAGATCCATAACACACAGACAGAGCACTGCGTAATACAGAGACAGACAGGCAGAGATATACAAACAAACAGGGAAGGCACATGTACTGAAAGAAAAAAAAATCAACATGCGCGTTGTTTCTGCAGCACTGAATAAGCTCACCCGCTCTAACATCACCCCTCCCCCGATCTGGCTCTCTAAGTAGCAGCACAAGTACAGACGCAAACCAAGTGTAATCAAGAGTCCTGGTTCGATCCCCACTCACTCCTATATTTGCCGTTTTCAGTAGTAAGCTGCTCTTTTTTGTTAATATTATACAGTACACACATGCACTTGATTTGTGTCTGTACTTGCGCTGTTACTTAGAGAGTCAGATCGGGGGGAGGGGTGATGTTAGAGCGGGTGAGCTTATTCAGTGCTGCAGAAACAACGCACATGTTGATTTTTTTTTTCTTTCAGTACATGTGCCTTCCCTGTTTATTTGTATATCTCTGCCTGTCTGTCTCTGTATTACGCAGTGCTCTGTCTGTCTGTGTGTTATGGATCTTGAAAAAATAAGTTATAAGGACGGTTTGCTGACTTGGAGCACCACTGCCTTACTGTGCCAAAGAGACGCGAGTTCGATTCCCAGCTTTGAAGAAAGTGTTTTCTTTTTCCTCAAACGGACATTGAATTCATAAATTGGTATGCACTGTAAATCGTTAACTTTAAAATGTCAATCGCGGTTATTTCTGTTGATTAATTCATGCTTTTTTACTTATTCAGCTTCTGACTCAAACAGCGCCAGTATAACTTCACACCCAACCTGACGCTGTTCGTTTTCAAATAATATTGCATTACTTCGACGATGTTTTCTGATTGGTACTATTCGCGTCATAAAATGATTTCTTCAAAACGTCACATATATTTGTCTCTTTCTTTTTTTAAAATGTGCGTTGTAGCACTCAGCAACTGGCCACCTGCATGTTCTTGCGCACACTAAATCAGACAGCGCTATATGCAATCATCAGATTCAAATGTTAACAGTTATATAGTACAGAATGGAAATCAGCAGTTCTTAGCATTCCACCTACTGTAACTTGCTTTCTTTTTTCTTCGGTTATAGTCTTGAATAAAAGTGCACTTGTTTTGTTATACTTTTACATCAACATATGTTCCTGTGTTTGAGCTACATGGGCATGCTCAAAAAATACACGTATAATGCCACGAAAAGTGCATGCAGACACTTCAGTTCGCAAGCATTGGTACGACAATGCAGTCACAAGTACACTGCAGAGCTTTAGCGCGTCTTTATGTGAAAACAGCATCAGATGGGGAGTGTCTGATGATTGCATATAGCGCTGAAGTTACTGCTCTTTACTATTCTTTCCTCTGCATGTCCTGGAGTACAAAAGAAACAGCATAAAGCAACACGTGGGGACTGGCAATACTGGGGGAAAAAAACACGCGGTCGTATGTATCGTGATACACTGCAGAACTATAGCGCGTCTTTATGTAAAAACAGCAGTGTCAGGTGGGGGGGGCGGTAGGGATGGATCCTGAACGCAACTGAGACAATGAAAAGTGAATTTTAAAAAAAATAAAGCTAACCTTTACAAATATCATAAATTACACCGGCTGTTACAGACTGAAATCAAATGTATCATTTTATTCTAAAATAGTGAAAATAAGAACACTTCTCAAATGGGAGTTGTGCAGGATCGAACTCATGACCTTCTGATTCCCAGTCAGCGACTGATACTGTTACGCCACGGAAGCAGTGATAGTAAAGTCATGTCAATGTCTCATGCTAAGACGGGTTTTTTTGGTGGTGGCTTTTTTTTGTACCTTTTGTGAAAGTGTTTCTTTGATATTTGGACTTCAGGCTTCATACATTATATAGTTTATGCCTACATTTTGTCATTTGCTACTAGAATATTGTAAACCGTTTCTGTTTTAACAATGTGTTTACACAGATTACTGTAGAAATGCAACACATATGAAATGCGTGTGTTCCAAATAACAATCTTATTATTTCTACTCTAAAACTCCACTTCACTCCCAGATAATCAATCAAGGCATTAGCTGGGAAAAGCTTGTTTACGTTCTAAGTCGTTGGGGGGGATGGAATAGCCGGCTGCTGGCAGCTTGTCTTTATCAATACATTTAGATGACAAAAGACGCTGGCGGAGAGGTGAGAAAGGTTTTAAGAAGCGATTTAAGGTGGGCCGGATCTACGAGTTTTTTCGTAGGCTCTGGTAATTCTAGTGTTAAAGGTAGATTTTGCAAATGTTCAGGAAGGTTTTCTTCATACAGAGAATCCTAGACACATGGAATAAACTGTCAAGTAGAATAGATGACAGTAGACAAGAGGTGAGTAAGACTGGAGAATATCGTTGGGTTGAATGGCATGTTCACAACAAAGCTATTTAAACACTGCATGATTGTGTAATTAAATAAATACTCTGGTAGCCAAATTAATTATTGCCTCCTGCTGGAAGACACCTGAATGCGTTACTGTTGACACCTGGCGGGCCTCCTTGTATAACAATTCATTTGAAGTTATCTGCAGTGCGGATTAATTGTGCTTCTTGTAACGTAATTGAAACTTGGTCTGCTTCTGCTCAAGTTTTTTTTTTACCTCTTGGCTCATGCTGGGAATGATGAAGGTAGGAGTTGGGTGGGTTGTGTACCTATGTATTGAATGTTTACTTCTGCTAATATCCTGTCAGTTTGTCTTTGTTTAATAAAAAGTCGATAAAATAAAAGAAACACTTCATATTTCATTTCACAATTGCAAGATCTGCTTTAAGAAATGTTTTTGATTAGTTCATAGGTATTAGAACTATATTCCTACAGTTCCTGACTCAAAATCTTGTAGAAAGCTCCTGCATTTGTAAGTGTTCTTAAAACCCAAGGAAATAACGATGTCAAAATTATCACACAATGGTTGAGTTTAAACACAATACCTCTAGCTAAGATAATCAGTTTGGATTCAATGAATAACTTTTATTTTATACCCAACCTCTTAAATGTGCTCTAATTTGCATACAGTATATACATATATACACATAAATCCACACAGTTCTTACAACAGCATGTTGGATATTGGTCAGACATACAAGTAAGAATTACAACACATGACAAAAAATACAATTATTTTTATATGAAAAAGAGTGAACTCTCGCTACTGCTGTTTAGCTTCTAACAATATCTCTTAAGTGAGGAAAACAAAAATGACCATAATTATTAAACTTTGAAAACTTTTATTATAATTTTTGAATATATTTCACTGAATAATATTTATCAAAGGCTTAACACATTCATTTTCTCAGCATTAGACACACTCTAGTAGCCGATTTCATTCTGAAAAGCAGAGCACTCACCTCTCATTTGCATTTTTTGCAGTGGTATAATGAAACCTCTGTTTTCTCTGATTCACAAATTGAATTTCTTACATATACCTCCTCAAACCTTCACATTATAGTACACTCCAACTGTATAAAATTTAATTGTAAATGGAAAAATAACATATTTCTCTCAAAAATGAACAAATCATGTAATAACAAAATAACAAATATTTCTTATTCAAGTTATCTTTGCTGCATTCATTACATAAGCAAAAGTATATCTTTGAGGATCATAGTACTACATTACCTCTACTATCAGTCCTTTCAAGTTTTCTTTAACTGTACACTTAAAAACACAAATTCCTTCACAAAAACAATTATTAGGGAAACTATTAAAAGAGAAAGGTTTCCTAATGTACATATGTCATCACAGTAGAACAATGTAGAGGAAAATCTCAAATATAACTTCTAACAGGCAGAGAACCAGATAGAAGATATCCTGCACATGCCAGTGTATAAAGGTAAAGTACTCTAAAAATAGTTAATCCTGCACATAATATGGTGGAGGTTAGGAGGGAGCAACAGGATGAGATGCACATCTACCAGGCAGTGTTATAGTGTTGGTGGAAATGTAAAAGGTAGGCAACCCAGCAAACATTAAGAATACCAGAACCTCTCTTTAGAGAGCAAAGGTGGCCAAAAAGTGCTTGCCGTAAGTTGTAAAACCTGTAGCTTGACCAGTAAATGCACACAGTGCTAGACTGGGAGAAGTGGGGTTGTGTAGTTTCTTTTGTGAAACAAGGATCTGTTTGAGGGAATTCTAGCATTGTATCCATGAAACAAAGCTATGGCAGTCTCAGATCTCAAGAGCAGACCCTTGCTTGGATCAGTAAAGGTGCCTTGAGGGGAGGGCACTAATGAAGTCTGTAGTCAGAAGGGGAGTTTGGAGGAAGTTTTAGAAGAAGAGACTAGGTTTAAGAGAAAGTGAGATAATATATGAAAGAGGCAGTGCTTTGTTCTACTTTTGTTATGGGTCTTCAAATGTACTACCACACTTCAGTTATGGTCACCTTTTTGCTCTCCATCTTGACCCTGAAGAAGCCCTTTTTGTTTGTGACCTCAGGACTGTTGCTGAAAATGGGGGGGACTAATGCATGCTTAACCTCACTGCCTTAAAACTATAGCACAAAGCATTCTCTATGAAACCACTTGTCTTTCCTTGAAGCATGGCCTGTTCCTGCCTTCAGTGATTGCAAGGTTTGTGAACAAGAGAGTCATAGGTGATGCTTAATGTTACTGAAGAATATAGCCAAGCATTTTTTTACTTCCCATCCCACTCCCCTTTTCTCCCCTCCAAAAAAAAAAAACCATCATGCCCTCTTCCACCCACAAATGAAACTTTGCCTATATTTTCCAGCACACTCAACTGGCACTCTTCAAAGTAACTTTAATTTCCTCCTCATTCAAATACAGTAAGGTATCTCAAACAGCCTTCATGCAGCCTTCCTTAAGCAGGCGACATGAACTACCTTTTAAAGCAGAAGCAGATTTTGCAATCTTCATCTCCTCCTTGGAGCAAATTTGTTTTCTAAGGGATGGTCAAGGAATCCTGAAGCCTATTGGGTATCTATCTATCTATTGGATCACCAGAACACTAATGTGCTTGGAAAACATTGCATGTTTCCACTACAACTAAACCTCTGTCTTCGGATATGATGTGCCTACCCATTACATTACTGCGGTAACCAATTCTGTGCGCAGGGTTTTCTCCGCTACAGTCTCCTACAGTGGCATGTGTACAGCTCTTTGTTCCTCCCTGTGTGCAACTTTCTCCTGAAGTGTTTCTCTTCTGTGTGCCATCTTGATTGAACAACATTTACCAATTTCAAATATCTCAATTAAATACACTGTAATAAAACATTTTTTCTTCTGTATGTTATGCACTTATTTCAATCAAAGTAACTTATGTTTTATACAATTACATTATTCAAAATGGGCTCTTCAGCCAATCTACACTATTGACATTTGATCATTGAAGCCCAGATTTCCTTTTCAAATATGGTCTTTAAAGTGTTTCATGACACCAGATACTTCATCCTTTGACCATGGTCTTCGCAAACCTTTCTTTGGGCAAGATTTCTTCACGGACACAATTTTATATTCTTCTATAAGAAAGAAATATTGTGTTAAACAATGGTTCTCGATTAGAATGTGAATTTTGTAATCTTTACATATAAGCATGCCATAAGATATCCTGTCTTTATGTTCTATTTCCAAGTGTGGCTGCTTTCTTTTTCCTAAGGAGAGAATTGCTGATAATTATGTCTATATTAAAGTTCATGGGTTAAGTGTCCAGTAATTTTCCAAAGATTAAATTTCAACAAATAACAGCTATATGAGGTTTTCAATTAGTTGTCACTAAACAAAGTCTAATTATATAAATTGGAGGTTCTATGTGTATTCCGTAAATATAAATACAGTCTCTTTGTCTTTGCTGTTGATAGAACAATTACAAGTTCTTAAAAATATTTTGATAAAAAGAAAAAAAAACGAATGGATATAAATATTAGACAGTTTTTCTTGTTTAAATTATGTACTAGATTTTACTCTCTTAAACTCCTCCATTATATGTAGTCTGAGCAAAGTATTTTGTTCTATCACTAAAATACAAATTAAAAACTGTGTGCTAAATATGTAACTGTTACAATGTTAATTTTCCTTATAGTTAGGCCTACATATTTGTAAAGTATGTAAGCAGTCAGAGCCTGTCTGGACGTAGAAATAACTACTATAGAATATTATACTGTTAGCTTTCTTTAAATTAAAACTGTAGTCAAACAGAAAAAATAAACATAAAACTAAGGAATTTCTAGGAAATAAATATTATGTGCACAACCAAACTAAGTCTTCACTTTACATGTCCTGTAATGCCCTCTTCTATGCGGTGGTGTGCTGGGGAGGCAGCATTAAGAAGAAAGACGCCTCACGCCTGGACAAACTGGTGAGGAAGGCAGGCTCTATTGTTGGCATGGAGCTGGACAGTTTAACATCTGTGGCAGAGCGACGGGCGCTCAGCAGGCTCCTATCAATTATGGAAAATCCACTGCATCCACTGAACAGGATCATCTCCAGACAGAAGAGCAGCTTCAGCGACAGACTGCTGTCACTGTCCTGCTCCACTGACAGATTGAGGAGATCGTTCCTCCCCCAAACTATGCGACTCTTCAATTCCAACCGAAAACACGAAAAAAATCTCTATACACTCTAATATCATGGGCCAAGAAATCCACTATCTGATCCAATTCAATTTTGTTGATCAGAGCTGTTCTGGATACCTGGCACCACCCTGGGTTGAAAATAACTTTAGGCAGTCTAGGCCTGTAGCAGTTGTTGCCAACTTGATGACACCAATGAGATTATGTTTGGGAGGCCAACACCACACACCTTTTGTTTCTCTGCTAATAATGTCAAGGCTTCAGTCGTATTTGGTGCAATATTTGGTGCAATAAGTATTGCTACTTTCTATTCTCGTTTTCCCATTATTTCAGTCCTGCTAAGGTAGTCACATAATTTTTCTCCAAATGGCTTCAGACTCAAGGCAACATCTTCATTTAGTTTAGATGTGTCTCTGTTTTGAAAGGTTGATAAATGGATTTTAGATACTTCTGCAGCAAATCAACGATTGAGTGTTATTATTTATGCCTCAGGAATTGGGTTAAATTTCAGTTCCCTGAGCTTTTGATGGATATGGTTTGATCATATCCATGTTTGTTATAGAAAGACTGTACATGTTGAAGTAGACAAACATCACTTCGAACAATGGAAGCAACTGAATCTTCATTCGATTCATATGTGAAAACAGTTGTCTATACTCCTTCAGATACCTGAGGTGATGCTACAGAGTTTGCAGTGAGAGTCAAACTGAGAACTTGCTTTCTTCCTCTCTTGTATTTTCTTATATGTCTCCAGAGCTCTTTGCAATGTTGATATTCTGTATGTTCGATTTTTGTTTTTGGTTTCCTTTTAAGCTTCAGTTCACTGCTTGCACTTATTAATACTTCAGAATTATGCAGGAGGTTTCCTTTATTTCATAGTCTTTCTAAAAGCTGTTTTCTCTCTTTTGATTTTTTAGGTAGACTTAATGCTTTAGCAATATCAGCCTCTTGCATTTCATGAAACAAGCTTAGCAAGCTTAAACTGTGGCTTTCCAAATACATAGCAGTAATTTTGTTTGCAACTCCTGACAAAATTGGTGACTGAAGGTCCCATCAAAGTATTTAGAAGTAAAGAATAATTTTATTTTTCAATGTTTATGTTTTTTTCTGCAGAACATGGACTTTGGTTGTTTGCAGAAAAGTAAATATTTACAGAATTATTGGAAACATCCATAGACATAATATTTAAAGCTACATTCCTTCCATATTTGAGACATAGACACGATTAAATGATTTTCCTATCTGTTTTTCAGCTGTTACTTTTCCATTACCAGATGTTGCTGAGTAAGCTGTGCTAATGCTATCATTCTCAGAATCTCAATCCATTAGTCTTCGAATGAATCTGTTGTATTGATGTCATAATCCTTAAAAGCAAAGGATATAAAAATGAAATACAGTTGCTAAAATTACATAATTCAATGTGTTTCCCTTAATAATTACAATACCTTAAAGCAGTTTAATTTTCTTTAATGCATATACCCAATAATTTCTTCTGTTTATGTATATATACTGTATATCTTGTAATAAGCGCTATATAGCGCCCGACCCGGCACAGAATGACGCAGAGGCATGTGTTAAATCACATAGGCTTTTTATTTTTCTTTTCAGCCATGGGGCACGCCTTCCCCGTGTCCCACAGGCCCAACACAGTCCCAAAGCACTTAAATACAATACCAACAACACTCTTCCTCTAGCACCACTACTCCTCCTAGGCAACCTCGTACTCTTCCTCCCGATTCTGGCTGTCGAGTGGTGGTGGCTGGCTCCTTTTATAGCCCACCCAGAAGTGTTGACCACCTGGTCCCAATTGCACTTCCGGGTGGGGCTGAAGACTCGTCCAACCGGGCTGTTGATTCCAGGCAGCAGCCCCTAGCGGCCACCCCAGCTCCCAACCAGGTTGTGGACTCCATCTCCCATGGAGCCATGCGGTAGGTTGGGGAATCACCGTCGGCCAGGGAAGCTGCCACTAAGCGTCCCGGGGGAGGTATTGAGCTACCCGTGGTTGCTCCCCCGGAACATACGCAGCAGGGGCATCCTGGCTGCCCATCACAATAAATATATATATATATATATATATATGGTTGAAATAGTTTACTGTCAAATAAATGCAAAGAGTACGCGACACGTGTTTCGCCCTCATTCTGGGCTCATCAGGCGTACACACTCCACTGCACTCCCTCTCGGGAATCGAACCTTGGACGTCAGCGCCAGAGGCGATGCCCCTAACGTTGCGCCACGGCGTGTGGTTTGTTTATGCCGTGAATGTAATTACCCCGATCTACATGCTGGCCACGGGCGTGGTTGAATTCTTTCTTGCAGGATGTATAACGCTGCTCACGTTCGGTTGGGGTAGCTGCTGTCGCAGCTTTCTCCACATGTGTATAGCGCCGTTTTTTGTTTTTTTTTGAGCCTTTCCAATTTCACTGGTTTCATAGTCTCTAACCTGCTCTGCATGTGTTTAGCGTCAACGTTTGCAAACGTCTTTATGAAGTTCCACTTTCTTTTACTCATTGTCTTTTAATTCTGAGCCGGATTGGACATGCTTTTTTTCAATTCCACTTGTTCCAGGCTAATAATTACTTTCCTTATTTTCTGAATTTGCACCTCGATTATTCTTTTTTGCTTCTTTTTTCTGTCCAACGCATTTGAGTCTCTTTTCTCCATGCCCGATTGGACGTGCTTTTTTTTTCCATTTCACTTGTTCCGGGCTGATCATCACGTTCCTTATTTTCTAAATTTGCACCTAGATTATTGTTTTTCTTTTTAGCATTTTTTTGTCTCCATCGCTTTTGGGTCTTTGTTCTCCGCGCTTTTCTTTCTTCTTCGTTTAATCGTCGACGTTTCATTTCTACCCTATTCATTTCATTTCTACCCTATTCATTTCTACTGTATTGACCTTATACACTTTATATGCACTGAGAGCCCTGGAGCTGTGTGTGCTGCATGACTGCCTTTACACTACTAATTTTTTTTTTTTTATATTCCTTGTAAGTAGGGTGTGTCTTGCAAGACTCTCGTTCTATGTTCCCGTGAGCCGCACCGTGGCAAGTCTCTTTCGTCTCGCGGGTCTTTAAATTATCTGCCGAAAAGATCACGTATCGTAGACTATCAGGACAGGGGACAGGATTTCTTTTTATAATAGAGAGATATATAGTGAAGAAATAAACTCATTACAAAATATCAAAGGTTGGGGGAATTCCCTGTATACTGTCATTTGGTGGCATAGTAATCACGAAGGACTGATACAGCGGTCAAAGTGTGTAGAAACATAGTGACAACCAGAGTGCTTCACAGTGGGATTTTATGTAGAAAAGACAGAAAGTGTAACACAGAGGAAGTGGAAATGAGTTGGCACGAAGTGTTGTTTTTTAATGAGACCTGGAAGTGATGTCATCAGAGGAGGATGGAGGTGAAGTCATTGGAATGGGACCGGAAATGACATCATCTGGAAAAGGAACTCGAAGTGGAGTCATCACGGAAGTGATTTAGTATCACGAAATTGTGGTGAGTGAGACTTTTATTTTTCTTTTTATCTGTCGAAAAAAGAGAACAGGTGTTAGTACTCCATTCTAGCCCCCTGTCTGTTGTTCTGTCACGCTTTTTTGGACCGTTTGGCTGCCCCCTACTCGCGCATGTGTGACTATATATATATATATATATATATATATATATATTTATAGAGAGAGTAATATCTATTCAACATTAAACCAGAAAAGAAATAAATATATTGCCCAATAATTTTATAACAAGAAAGCAAGAACACTTTACTTTTTCCATTTATATTAAAAACTAACAATTTACTCTTTATTTAAATAGAAGAAATCATTGTAAATCTGTTTTCTTATAAAGTACTGTAGATTGTTCTGGCAGAAAATAATAAACTGTATTTTTCTAAAATGGAAAAAAACATGTCATATGTATATTAGAAACATAGTACACTGTTGTACCATGCCCAACACATTATATCCAATAATTCAAAATCCAGATTTAAAAATATAAACCCTAAGTATGTATAGAATGCATCTATAAATTAAAGTGCAAAAATATTATTAAAGATGGCTATGCATAAAGGCATGAAGGTTAGAAAGAATATGTCCTCTCTGCTTAACTGTATCTTTATAAACCAAAACATCTGACCAACACACAAACAAAAACATGCATAATCAGCCACCAAACAAGTCCTCATAAACATGTCACTATAGATTAGATTTTGTCATACATACAAGAGTTCAAGGCCAAACTTAGTATAAATATAGAGAGTAGTCTCTTAATGACCCTTAACATGTGTTGAAAATATGTGTTTTATCAGCTGCATATCAAGTTTTCTCAAGTAGTTCAGGGTCACACAGAGAAATAAGGTGGCAATTCAGACACTGGATTCTAAAAATACAGTTTTTAGAATAAGCTATTTGAAAGATATTGGTAAAGTAAAAATGCTTGACAAAAATGGGTTGGGGCAAGTCACAGACTGGTTGGATTTAATAGTTGGGTATATCACACTACAACACTTGGTAGTCATAGGATCGTGCCATTACTGTCAAAACCCCACTAAGACTATGTAAATGAAGTCTGTGGCTGAAAATCACTGGAAAATAGTGTAATATGAAAAGGGAAAAAAATGTAACAAATCATCCCACATAACATTTATACAATACTAGCTGTCACTTGTGGCTCTGCCCACTTAGTAGTGAAACAGGGCAAACTTTAAAAATCAATAAAAAATAAAAAAAAATATGTAATTCTGGCCAAGTGGAAGGTAGGTACGCTCTAACGTCAAACGTTGGCACTGTCTCTGATTGTGTTCAGCTCTGACAGGAGAGCATCCTGGATGTGTACTGTAAAAAGACAGCGAGGCAGAATTGTTAAGGACGAGTCGCTAAGATTACAAATTATCAGCTTCTCACACACACACACACACCCACACACACATACTATACTATTATGTTTTAAAGCCGTAGTTCCATCTATCCCCTGTAATCCTGTAAAAAAGTTAGTTGCCCCCTTTGTGACAATTTTGGCATTAGTGGTAGTTACAGAGCTGTTTGGAATGCCTGGTAGTGTGTTTGTTGCTCATTTTCTGAATGTGTTGGAGAGAGATTAAACCAGGCACAAAAATGTGCAAACATGTAAGTTTTTCAGTGGAAGGTAGGGAGAAGAGTTAACATGGGAAGAAAGCTGAGATGCACAAAGAAAGAGTAGAGTTACGCAGGGTGGAAGAGAGGAAAGGAGAGAAGAAAATTCCCTCACTGTTTTATCTACCAAACTTGATTTTATGATGAAGGGGAAAAAAGTAGAAAAAAAAAACGAGAACAAGAATAACTTTGCAATGCAGACTGTTAAGAAAGCACTGTGTGTGTGTGGAGTGTACATACATTCATGTTTATGAATAACACATAAACTCAACAGAAATAACATAAAAACACGAGAAATAGTAATTCAAAATTAACAAAAACAACAATAAAACATAACAAAACATAAAATGCAAAAGACTTCAGCTTGGTATATGACAGGGAATAGCTATGAAACGTTTTGAGAGAAGTAGCTCTATTTTACCTTTTAAATTCACATTTGTATTGTTAAGAATATGATTAGAGTAGACAATGTTGTTTAAAATATAAGTTTATGATTTAGTAAGGTCACATTTTCAAGCTTTGTAAAGCACTAATGATTTTTAATGACTAATTTGCATTTAAATGTGCACATACTGAAAATTCATTTGGTGGAAAAAAAACATATATATTCTAAGGTACAATAAAATGAAAAAGTGTAATATAATTTCAACAATGTATTTTTCTTCTGTACTCCATTTCCATCACAGGGTTCCAGGCAGCTGTAACCTATTCCAGCAGCAACAAATGAAATGCAGGTGTCAGCTCAAGATGGAGTGACAATTCATTATGCGGCATATCAAGAAAAAATACAATCAGCTCATCAATGGGCAATTCACAGTCACCAACCCACCTAACAGTGCATCCTAGGAAAAATTATTTTACATTGATTTTTACAATATTGTGTAAGTGAACATTTCAGCATAAAGTAGTTATATTACACAATTAATAGATAAATCCTTTTTTTATTGTCATCTCCAAGGGAATTTCTCAGTTCAAATATTCAAAGCATGAGACACACTACATGTGACAGGCAATGTGCTTCATATTACAGTCGGTAAAAGACTTACCACATGAAAAGAGTCTGTAGAAAATTTCATACAAATTTAAAGCAGGTGCGTCTTGTGCAGCCTTTTATTTAATATGCAGACATAAAGGAAAAAGCTTATGTCAGAAGGTTCACCTCCTTAAAAACTGGATCAACCCCGGTAAAACTGAACTTTGGATTTATTTCAGTGATGTAATACAGATTAATAAAGTTTCAAAATGATAAATGCATTATAGGCGCTAACTCTGCTTGAGGAGTACTCTGTTATTCCTTGTGATGCAAAGATTTTTTAAGGTAAAATGCTTTGCATTTTGGTATGATTTAATATAAAATATGAACCAGAATTTTTCAGGTTTAATTATTTACTTTGTTTCTTGTGTCAAAGCAAGTACTGTATATATAAATTGGTATTTCTGACATGCATATGTAGGTGAATCCAGAACAACTTAAGCATTGTTTTAGTTATGTTTTTGAAAACAACTTGTGTGGAAATAAACTATAGGAAACCCAACCAGAGGTATCAGTGGACTGCTTTCCTCATATTACTATCAAGTTAAAAAAAACCTACCTTCAAAATGTGTTTGAATATTATTTCAAATAAAAGTGATTGTAATAACATTTATAGAAAACCCCAGGACTTTGAAGATATATTAGTCTCATAAATCTCAGATGGCTTCTGTGACTAATGGAGAGGCTTTGATGAACCTACTCCTGTAGCCGCACAATCAGATGTTGAAGATATCATCATCATTGCAACAAGCGCCGGTCTTGGGACTCCTGCATTAACAAAGTTGTGCAAAACTTGTGCCAGTGCAGCCACATCCATTCCTGTGTTGGCTGTAGTTGTATATCCATGTTGTCTTCCCTTGTTTCTACTGGATCCATATATGTTACGTTTGCCTCCTTTCCTTAAGTTTGCGTCCACCTTATTTTTCTGGTTAGTTCAATGCTACCTCTGTGTCAATCCTGTTTCTTTTTTTGTCCACTGGCCATATCCTATTTCTGCCATAAAAATGTGACAACCTATATATCCATCTTAACCTTGAGCAAGACCAGGATGTATAGTAAACAGGATCAATGACCAGTGGAACTATAGATAGCAATAAGAATAAAAAAAGCATTATATTTGCCACAATACCAGTTTAAAATATAAATATCAGATATATCAGATATCATACAACTTGTAGCAGCATCATTGGGAATTGCAGTAAACAGCAGTTGGCACTCCCCTCATATTCCTGAACTTCCTTGTTATGTCTACCTTGTTATATTGAAGTTGTGACGAACGGCCGGGTCTCATGCCCGGCCGGGACGCCCCTGCTGTGTATGTTCCGGGGGAGCAGCCATGGACAGCTCAATACCCCCCCGGGGCGCTTGGTGGCAGCCTCCCTGGCCGACGCTGATTCCCCAACCTCCCGCAGGGTTCCATGGGAGATGGAGTCCTCCGCAGATTGGTTGGGGCCCGGGGTGGCCGCTAGGGGGGGCTGTCTCCTTCCAATGGCCCAGCTGGATGAATCTACAGCCCCACCCGGAAGTGCAATTAGGACCAGGTGGTCAAGCACCTGGAACGCTTCCGGGTGGGTTATAAAAAGGGCCAGCCACCACCACTCGATAGCCAGAGTCGGGAGGAGGAGGACTAAGCCTGAGGAGGAATGGTGGTGCCAGAAGAAGGGTTGTTGTGATTACTGTGAGTGTTTTGGGACTGTGTTGGGCCTGTGGGATACGGGGAAGGCGTGCCCCATGGTTGAAGAGAAATAAAAGTCTGTTTATTTAAGTACGTGCCTCTGCGTCAGTCTGTGCCGGGTTGGGCACTATATAACGCCTTTCACAAAGTCTACCATCGACCGCATCCTGGCACTGAGGGTTCTCATGGATAACAAACGTGAATATCTGCACATTTTCTTTGCAGCCTTTGTCAATTTTTGTAAAGAGTTCAACTCAGTTGATCGAGCTGCCTTGTGAGACATCCTGAGACTTTGTGAACTCCCTCCAAGATTGTTGGATATCATGGCTAGCTTGTCCACTGGTATTGTGAGTGCTGCGCAGAATGGAGGCAGAACCTCTGAGTTTTTCCTAGGTGATTCTGGGGTTCGTCAGGGTTGTGTTCTTGCTCCTAGTCTGTTCAACACTTCCATGTACTGGGTGTTGAGCAGGGTTGCAGGGTCCAGTGGCTGTGATGCGTCTGTTGGTGAAGAAAGATTCACAGATCTTGACTTCCTACCTATTGCATTAAAAGTCATCGGTTTATAATAATGAGTTTTTAAAGAGAAACCTCATATCTGTACGCACCAAGGCTAATGAAAATGTCAGAACCTAATTGTGTCTGGGAAGTATAGTTTATATCAGACCTTCAGAGCTGGTTAGTGACCTGGGGCCTCATGTATGAATGGTGCATACGCACAAAAATGTTGCATACACCTGTTTCCACACTCACATCATGATGTAAAAAACCTAAACTTGGCGTAAAGCCACGCACATTCTCACGCCAGCTCAATCCAAGTTTTTGGCTTGTTTTTGCAAACTGCCGCCACCCAGTGTCAAAGCAGTGCTACTGTTCCTGTATGGTTTGCCTTTATTTTTTAGATTCACATCCCTGGTGGGCTTTATGAAATACACTAAGATTAACCGTATATCGTTTTTTAGTTTAAGGCATCTGATTGTAATCAACCTGTAACAATGTAATGGTGCATGGAATGGCCAGACTATTCTAAATACCATATTTAGCATTGCTACTCTCGGTGCACCTCTCAGAGTATTTTAACCCACTGCATCCGAGTGTGGAATTACAGCTCTACAGCAGCCAATCGAAAAGAGGATCATCGGGATACAGCATCTAGCACATGCTGTCTCAGCCATGAGCACAGTCTGTTTGAACTTTGCCCATACAGCAAACGCTTCAGAGCCTTTCCTGTAGGGACCTTGTGGTTCAGAAACAATTTCATCCCAAGAGCTCTAAACGTACTCAACCATTCCATCATGTGCTCCTGGTAGAACCATTTGTACTTATAAGTACAATTACCTCTCTGAAAACTTGCACTACTGTTGTAATATTGCACAACCTGAGCCACTTTATGAACCATTTCAGTATCTGCACTATATTTACATGCTTTCATATTGTATACTTTTCATTGTTTTTTTATCATATTATTGTTTATTATTTTATCATTTTATAGGAAAATAAGTTTATGGAGGATTTCCATATTGAATCTCATTGTACCATACAATAACAATAAAGGAATTCAATTCAATAGAAGAAAGTGCGCAATTTGCAGATGATGACAACTGGCTTCTAAGTCGATTTAGATTTCCATGCACTATCTTTGTGGATCTCTTGATGTCATTTTTAAAATGAAATGTAGTAGTAAAGTATGTATATTACATGATACAGATAATTTTTAACTTCATTTAAATAATATATGTTGTTAAACTTGTGAGGACGTGGTGGCTCAGCGATAACGATGAGCTGGCACCCCATTCAGGGATTATTCCTGCCTTGTGCTGTATGCTTGCTGGGACTGCTGCGATCCTGGATGGATGGAATAATTAAACATGTACAAAGAAGATATTTCAATGGTCCTTAAAAGTTTTGAAGAATCGTCATTCTAATCTTACAGATGGCTAGACATTTATTACAAAACTGATTGTGTGGTGATTGGTTACATGGAGAAAGAAAAGGAAGGACAGGAATTGGGGGTTAGCACGTCTGAAAGAGACAGTACTGATTCAGTAAATTATTCCATCGAGGGTCATGCATGGCACAGCAACCATCTTGTGGGAGGCAGGAACAATCTCTGGACGGAGCTCTAGCTCGTCGCTACCACTGCAACACCAGTCCCTTATGTTTAATACTTGCTTTAATTCCTATCATCATGAAAATTATATCAAGTATACATCTTAGTATTTAAATTGTTCAGAGAGCTGTAATATCATGAATGTAATGGATTCTGTGTCCATTCGGCGTGAGAGAAAGCCCGTTTAAGAACCACATAGTGATTCACACACATAGAGTACATAGAAGAACACATTGAATACAAAGCTTTTCATGTGCTACTTTAGTTACAATGGGATTTGAGAAACTAGTAAATTAAATGATTTTGAGATGAAGTTTATGACGTTTTACTTTAATGACAAAATAAATTATGTGATTAAAGTGGAAATTTCGAGATTAAATTTGACATTTCAACATTTTTTTTCCATTCTGTCCCTATTTTGTTTTTCTTTTCTTTGTACGCTAATACGCTTCCATATGGCACTCAGATGGTGGGCTACAACTCACCTTTTCACGGCAACTTTAATATATGAGCACTTCTTTTTTATTTTCGGGCACTGTCCGACATTTTGAACTTGAACTTGAACTTTCAAGTTTCTGCACCACTCTGTGTCACTCAATTAACTTCCTTTTGTTGTTTATATTACTGCTTAAACCAACAAATAGTACGTTTTTCCTTGGCTCCACTTGGTATTCACTGAAATTCTTCTTTTTTCCCTGTGCTTTTTCCATTGTCTTTTAACCGAACACTGAACAGAAAGGGCTATTTATATTGATTTGCATATTAAAATGTGAGAAATTCTGGGAGGAGTAAGGGTGGATTATCAGACGCATTAATGTGTTTTACTTTTCACGCTGACTGGGATTTATGTAGCGGAAGTGCGTGGAAGTTGGCTTACGCACGATTTTGTGCATCTGATTTTTTTCGTACATACGCACATTTCCACTTTTGTTTGTGCGCCATGTTTTAGTGTGAATTCTCTGCACGACATTATGCATGAGGCCCGTGGAGTGCAAATAATTTAATTATATACGGGAAAAAACCTGGGTAGTCTAATTCCTAGCAAGAGAGAACATTAAATATTTAATCAAAAAATTTGGCTGCAAAAGTGCCTGGTTCACTGATTAAAGTACTAGGAAGGTTGCAGTCTTGTCATCTTAAATCTTAAATTGTTGGGTGTATCATTATTTTTGTCTTTTTTCTATTAATCTTTGGTTCTTCAATAGCGTCTATCCTAAATCACTATATTCAGACATTTCAAAGGCTTATTATCTTACAATCTTAATCAGCTGATAACTAAGCAGGAGAAATCATAATTAGACTGTACACCAAGTGTGCCCATATTAGTAACCTCCACTGAAGGTGTAACATGATTTACAGTATATTAAAAATATATTGTAAATATTGGTTTGGTTACAAATAAAAGTTCTGATTTACAGCATGCCAAGTACACAGATTTCTGTCTAAATCCAAAAACTTGATGTGGTATATTTCACACTATTTCTTTAGTTGTGGCTGCTCTAGGCATTTTAACTTTTCTTCATAAATCAAGAAATATTGCTTGAGAAGGTGCCCTTGGTGTAATTTCAGGTGTTGAATTCCTTTCAAATATGTAGCTAATTTCACATCCTTTGAGGTGTTCATATTCTATATTAAAGCACAACTGTTCTAATTTACAGAGGCCCTTAGCAATATTCATTATTCATGGCTGAATTCAGTAGTCTTTAATCTTGTCTAGGTATAAATGATAATGATTTAATGTTGATGGGTTAATTGATGATGATGAAACAGACAGCATTAGCAAATATTTTAATACTTATTGAATGCTGCAGAGTTCTCTTATATTGTTAAAGCTCACATTCATACATTGGATCAAATTATTACTTGTGGTGTTGAGAATCAAAATGTAAATAAAATTGTTATTACTCCACTAAATAAAATTAGCACCGATCACTACATAATTAAATTTTACTTGTTCCTGTCCTCATCAATATAGTCACTAATTAAAGGTAGAATGGGGAGACATATAGACTGTAACACTACACATGGATTTATGCATATTGTGAGAAACATGAGAAACCAGAATTCTGTAGAACACTATAGATCAGGTAACATTTGGCTATGATATATCTCTAAAATAAGCCTTACAGTGTATATAGTATGCAACAGCTCTTCGTTATACAACAGTAATTAAAGCGCAAAGAGACTCATCTTGTTTTAATGAAAGCAACTGTGCTCTTAAATTGGAATGCTGAGAGCTGTAGAGTGTAAACAGAAAGGATACAAATAGCTAAGTACTAATAGTGTTAACATTTATACAAAAAGCTCCTTTCCTAGCTTGCTCTTAAAATTACTCTGCAATAATAGATGAAAACAGAAATAACCATCATGTACTGGTCGAAACACTTGCTAATTTGACAATCCAAAACCTGAAATGCAATGCAAAATTAATACCAACATCAACATAGATTGTATGAAATCTAACAGTAGAACAGATAATATAAAATTTCAGATTTCAAAGTCATCTCTCAAATCTTGAATTGTAGTGTCAAACCTATCTATCTATCTATCTATCTATCTATCTATCTATCTATCTATCTATCTATCTATCTATCTATCTATCTATCTATCTATCTATCTATCTATCTATCATAACATGAAATCATAACTTTAATTTACCATTTGTTAATTTTTGACTAGTATATTTCCAAATGCACTTATATGTCAATTGTCAAACCATTATTGGAAATAATTAGATCTTGACCCTAATATGTTTAATAATTATAAAATAATTTCAAATTTTTCTTTTCTTTTAAAAGTACTGAAGAAGTAGTAGCGTCACTGCTCCAGTCTCATGTTACTCATTTCAGCTTACTTGAAATGTTGCAGGCAGCTGGTTTAATTTCTCATAACTGTACAGGAACAGGCTTAACTCATGGTGTCAAGATATTCTAATATCTCTAGATTAAGGAAATGCTACAGTTACTGTGTGGTTTGATTTAAGTGTGCCTTTTTATCACTATTGACTTCTCTATTCTTTTCCATAGGTATGAAAAGTCTGTTGGGTTTTAAGGCACTTTCCTGATGTGGCCTGTGGCATAAGTGTGAGTGGCTCATGGCATATTTCTTAAAATATAAAAAACTTAAGCCCTTGTGATGTGTTCTTAGCAGTATGAATCTACACATCACTGGTGTAACCATTGTAAGTTGCCTTGCTAAGGTATTTTTACAGAAAAAACTTTCCTCTATCTTCAAAGAAGACACTCCTGGAGTCCAGATGAGAATGCAGAACTTTATTTTTTCAGAGTATGCACAAATTTCGCAGTCCATGGAGAGAACAACTCATTAAACAATTCATCCTCTTTTACTCTTTTATACTTTACACACACACACACACATATATATATATGTATGTATTAGCTCATTTAATACATCAGGTCATCTGACTCTTAATAGGCAGATCTTTATCACTTATATCTAGTCAAATAAAGCCACAAGTAATTTTTGACTCCTGTTGATTCTCCCGTTAATTTGAATTCTATTGATCTTAGCACTGCTTCATAGGAGGGGTGTTTGGGCCGTCCCATGAGTTTATCCTCACTTTCTAGAGGGGTGTTTATTACTCATTTATCTCTTTCTAACTTTGGAAGTTGGTGGTTTCTCTAAGATTAGATAGATCTCACATGCTCAAGCTTTAAGCACGTTTAGTTAGCCCTTTTCGATCCTGCATGAGTCCCTTTTGAGAAGTGTTCTTATTTTTACTATTTTAGAATAAAAAGATACATTTGATTTCAGTCTGTAACAGCCGGTGTAATTTATGATATTTGTAAAGGTTAGCTTTGTTTTTTCTTTTTTTTTTTTTAATTCACTTTTAATTATCTCAGTCGTGTTCAGGATCCTTCCCTACCACCCCCCCTAACCCCCCCCCCCCATCTGACACTGCTGTTTTCACATAAAGACGCGCTATAGCTCTGCAGTTTATCACGGTACATATGACCACGTGGTTTTTTTTCCCCAATCTTGCCAGTCCCCACATGTTGCTGTATGCTGTTTCTTTTGTACTCTGGGACATGAAGAGGAAAGCATAGTAAAGAGCAGTAACTTCAGCGCTATATGCAATCATCAGACACTCCCCATCTGACGCTGCGCTTTTCACATAAAGACATGCTAAAGCTCTGCAGTGTACTTGTGTCTGCATTGTTGTACCGATGCTTGCGAACTGAAGTGTCTGCATGCACTTTTCGTGGCATCACACATGTATTTTTTGAGCATGCCCATGTAGCTCAAACACAGGAACATATGTTGATGTAAAAGTATAACAAAACAAGACTATAACCAAAAGAAAAAGAAAGCAAGTTACAGTAGGCGGTTGATGTGATAGCTTGCGTGGTGCAATGCTAAGAACTGCTGTTTTCCATTCCGTGCTATATAACTGTTAACATTTGAATCTGATGATTGCATATAGCGCTGTCTTATTCAGTGTGCACAAGAACATGCAGGTGGCCAGTTGCTGCGTGCTACAACTCACATTTTAAAAAAAGAAAGAGGCAAATATATGTGACGTTTTGAAGAAATCATTTTATGACTTGAATAATACCAATCAGAAAACATCATCGAAGTAATGCAATATTATTTGAAAACGAACAGCATCAGATCGGGTTATACTGGCGCTGAATAAGCTGAACAAGCTCCTGTACTGACTCTAAGTAAAAAGCATGAATTAATCAACAGAAATAACCGCGATCAACATTTTAAACTTAACGATTTACAGTGCATACCAATATATAAATTTCATGTCCATTTGAGGGAAAAAAAAACACGTTCTCCAAAGCTGGGAATCGAACTCGGGTCTCTGTAGCACGGCATGGCAGCTGTGCTTCAAATCAGCAAATCTTATTGTTAAGCCACAGAAGGTGTTGTATCATCCTTGAACCTTTTGTGAAAATGTTTATTTGATGTTTGGACTTCAGGCTTCACACATTCTATAGTTTATGCCTACATTCTGTAACATTTATTACTAAAATATGAAAACGTTTCTGTTTTAGCAATGTGTTTACACAGATTACTGTAGAAACGGAACATGCATGAAATGTGTGTATTCCAAATAACGATCTATTATTTCCATTCTAAAACTCCAGCAGTTCAGTCACTCCCAGATAATCAAACAAGGCATGAGCTGCGAAAACTTAGTGAACGTACTGCGATGGTGGGGGATGGAAAAGCCGGCTCTTGCTGCTCGTGTTAATCGGCACATTTAGAAGACAAAAGAGAGGTGAGAACGGTTTTAAGGTGGGCTGGATCTACGAGTTTTTCGTAGACTCTGGTAATTCTAGTGTTAAATTTGAATATGACCCGATGACCCAGACGCTGTTATTTCACTAACACAATGTCTTACTTGTGTTTCTAATTGGATGAATAGTAATTTTCTCAAGCTAAATAAAGAGAAAACAGAAATTTCAGTGATTGGCAATAATAGAGACAATGAGATTGTTAGAAATAAACTTGATGCATTAGGATTAAAAGTCAAGACAGAGGTAAAGAACTTAGTGGTAACTGTTGACTGTAACCTGAATTTTAAATTGCATATTAATCAGACCACTAGGACAGCATTTTTTCACTTAAGAAAGTTAAGACCTTAAGATCCCGCTTTCAGTCACGGACAATTATATGTTGCTCTCTCCAGAGGTCTATCTTTTCATTCACTCACAGTGGTATCCACAAACCCACCCCATTTGGACAACTGTGTCGTTCAGGAAGTGTTCACCCATCAATACATAATTATGCGGCGTATGCTACGCCACGGGTTGGCCAGTTAGGAATATTTGGGTAAGCTTAGTTTCTTATTTAGAAGCCTATATTTAAAGTTTTATTTTTTTTATGTTTTTAGTGCCATTTTGTTTCAGGGCGCGGCACAGCTGTGAAACTGCTCTGCTACGGGTAACCAATGATTTGCTTATGGCAGCAGACTCTGGACAAACCAGCATATTAATTCTGTTAGACCTCAGTGCAGCATTTGACACTGTCAGACATGACATCCTACTGTCCAGAATGGAGAACATGCTGGGTATCTCTGGCATTGCCCTCCAGTGGTTCAAGTCCTATCTGACTGATAGGCAAGAGTTTGTTAGTCTTGGCAAAAGCAGATCCTGCTCAGCACCGATCACACAAGGAGTCCCTCAAGGCTCTGTCCTCGGTCCTCTGCTTTTCTGTATTTACATGCTTCCCCTTGGCCATATTATCCGTAGCTATGGACTGGGTTATCATTTTTATGCAGATGATACTCAACTCTACTTCAATGTTAAAAGTGGAACTTCATCAGAGCTTTCTCAGCTCACAACCTGCCTTAGTGAAATTAAAACCTGGATGGAGCAGAACTCTTTAAAATTAAATTGCAATAAAACTGAACTCCTGCAAATTGGGACTAAAATGCAACTTAATAAAATGAGCTCCTTTCCAGTCTATCTTGGTAGTGATCTCATCAGACCTGCCTCTACTGTAAAAAATCTTGGTGTCATTTTTGATTCCTCCCTCTCTTATTCCGCCCACATAAATCACACTAAGAAACTTTCTTACTTTCACCTCCATAACATATCCCGTGTTCACTCCTTCCTCTCCTTCTCTAATGCTGAGAAACTTGTCCATGCTTTTATCACATCCCGCATCGATTATTGTAATTCCCTACTGGCAGGTGCCCCTTCTAAACTTATATCACAGTTCCAGCTTATTCAAAACTCAACTGCAAGAGTCCTTACTCGAACCAGCAGCAGCAAGCACATCACACCCATCCTGCTCCGTCTTCACTGGCTCCCTGTGTCTTACAGAATCGAATATAAAATCCTACTAATAACCTACTACATCAGTGACCTTCTCCATCACTATGTGCCTGCCCGCCCACTAAGGTCCTCTGATTCTGGCAATCTTGTTGTACCCCACACTAATCTACACTCCATGGGTGACAGGGCCTTCAGCTGTGTAGCGCCTAGACTCTGGAATGACCTACCGAAATTAATTAGATCAGCTGACTCCATGAATTCTTTTAAAAAACAACTCAAAACTCATCTGTTCAGGAAGGCTTTTAGCTCTACTTGACTTTATCACCCTTCTTTCAGTTTACTTCTCTGTCAAGATGCTAATGTAACCTGTGTGTGTGTGCTAGACCATCAAATATGTTGTTTTTTTTTCAGAATTCACTGTCGTAATCTTCTTTATTTATTTATCTGGTTTGTACAATGCTATATACTGTACAGTAATCCCTCCTCCATCGCGGGGGTTGCGTTCCAGAGCCACCCGCGAAATAGGAAAATCCGTGAAGTAGAAACCATATGTTTATATGGTTATTTTTAGAATGCCATGCTTGGGTCACAGATTTGCGCAGAAACACAGGAGGTTGTAGAGAGACAGGAACGTTATTCAAACAATGCAAACAAACATTTGTCTCTTTTTCAAAAGTTTAAACTGTGCTCCATGACAAGACAGAGATGACAGTTCTGTCTCACAATTAAAAGAATGCAAACATATCTTCCTTTTCAAAGGAGTGCAAAGCAAGCAGTCAAAAAAAAAATCAATAGGGCTTTTTGGCTTTTAAGTATGCGAAGCACCGCCGGTACAAAGCTGTTGAAGGCGGCAGCTCACACCCCCTCTGTCAGGAGCAGGAAGAGAGTGAGAGAGAGCCACAGAAAAACAAAGTCAAAAATCAATACGTGCCCTTTGAGCTTTTAAGTATGCGAAGCACCGTGCAGCATGTCCTTCAGGAAGCAGCTGCACACAGCCCCCCTGCTCACACCCCATTACGTCAGCGCAAGAGAGAGAGAGAGAGAGAAAGTAAGTTGGGTAGCTTCTCAGCCATCTGCCAATAGCGTCCCTTGTATGAAATCAACTGGGCAAACCAACTGAGGAAGCATGTACCAGAAATTAAAAGACCCATTGTCCGCAGAAACCCGCGAAGCAGCGAAAAATCCACGATATATATTTAAATATGCTTACATATAAAATCCGCGATGGAGTGAAGCCGTGAAAGGCGAAGCGCGATATAGCGAGGGATCACTGTATACGCTGCCATTCTTTATTATATTCTGTAAGTGCCTTGAGCATGGGAAAGGCGCTATATAAATAAAATGTATTATTATTATTATTATTATTATTATTATTATTATAGGCTGTGCCATTTTGTGCATAGGTTGTGATTTATTGTATCACTGACGCAACCATATACATAGTTTCCAGTTATTTCATTCCAACCTTAAACTTTGTTGTTACTTTATAGAATCTTTTCACTGCGTGTTTCTCAAATGTATTTTTTAATTTACTGTTACTTTTAGTTTAGCACTAGGTTGGATTAATCTCCTGGTATTAACAGAATTAGTGTATCAGCTTTCTTTTCCCCAACATCAATGCTCTCTGTCTGTTCAATAAAGACAACAGTTCAGTTTGCTAATGTCACAGCAAGAAATGGTGACAGTCAGGTGGCTTATATGAGGCTCTTCATATAACACCTGTGTCAAAGGGGAACATTTTTGTACAATGGGTGCTTTACTTTTTCTCTTAGGCAAAAATACTGATCTATACTAATAAAAGGCAAAGCCCTCACTGACTGACTCACTGACTGACTGACTGACTCACTCATCACTAATTCTCCAACTTCCTGTGTAGGTAGAAGGCTGAAATTTGGCAGGCTCATTCCATACAGCATACTTACAAAAATTAGGCAGGTTTCATTTCAAAATTCTATGCTTAATGGTCATAATTGGAACCTGTTTTTTGTCCATATACTCTAATGGAGGAGGCGGAGTCACGTATCGCGTCATCACGCCTCCTACGTAATCACGTGAACTAAAAACAAGGAAGAGATTTACAGCATGAGTCAAACGCGGGAACGAAGGTAAATGACGTTAATTTTTGAGTGTCTTTTAATACTATGTAAGCATACATATTAACACATGTGCAATTAAACGTGTGCATTTACGGGGTGATTTCTCAGGCTTAAAAGCTCGCCTTTTATTAAAGAGGTAAATGCAAACTATTTTCATTCTGAAGGGCACAAACCACGTTAGATTTCATGATCAAGAGTAAACTCAGCACACAGCTTGGTCATATTACAACCGGTTCATTTTCCTCAGTTTAAAAAGGTTTACTTTTCTTCTTAATAAAATTTTTAAAGCAGTACTTCGCCGCTGCGAAGCGCGGGTATTTTGATATATATCAAAATATATCGCGTCATCACGCCTCCCACGTAAGCACGTGAACTGACCCGCTGCCGTTTGCAATGCCATATTCGCGAGATACAAGTTTAATGAGAAGACATGAGGTATGGACATCGCAACATCACACAAGACAGCGGCTCACGTGAAGTGACTGAACGCAGCAGGAGTGATCACTTCGATGAATCAAACCTGTTCAACAAACACATTACACAATTGATAAGGTACGAAAACAATATGAAACCGATTGTGGATTTGCGTACAGCCACTAAAACTTTGTGACGGCACGAGACTTCAGGTCACGTGTCTGCAAAAGAACCTCATTTAGGCAACTGTTTTTACTGGCGGTGGCTCAGGGGAGAGAGTTTTTATTCCTCGCATCCCCGTTATACCCTCTGATCTCACATTTCAATTCAAACGCCTCCAATTTCCACTAAGGCTCTGCTTCGCAATGACAATTAATAAGTCTCAGGGACAGACCCTACAAAAGGTTGGCATTGATTTGAGGCAAGACTAATTTTCACATAGCAAACTGTACGTTGCATGCTCAAGAGTAAGCTCAGCACACAGCTTGGTCATATTACAAGCAGAGGGGCGAACTGACAACGTGATATACAAAGAGATCCTTAACAAATAATTATTGATTCATTTTCCCTCAATTTAAAAAGGTTTACTTTTCTTCTTAATAAAATTTTTAAAGCAGTACTTCGCCGCTGCTAAGCGCAGGTATTTTGATATATATCAAAATATATCGCATCATCACGCCTCCCACGTAAGCACGTGAACTGACCCGCTGCCGTTTGCAATGCCATATTCGTGAGATACAAGTTTAATGAGAAGACAAGAGGTATAAACGACAGTTTGGATCACTTCGTAACAGAGTTAAAATTGCTGTAGCGAGAAACTTTTAACTGCCAGGTCATTAAATAAACCCGTGGACATCGCAACATCACACAAGACAGCGGCTCACGTGAAGTGACTGAACGCAGCAGGAATGATCACTTCAATGAATCAAACCTGTTCAAAAAACACATTACACAATTGATAAGGTACGAAAACAATATGAAACCGATTGTGGATTTGCGTACAGCCACTGAAACTTTCTGACGGCATGAGACTTCAGGTCACGTGTCTGCAAAAGAACGTCATTGAGGCAACTATTTTTACTGGCGGTGGCCCAGGGGAGAGAGTTTTTATTCCTCGCATCCCCGTTATACCCTCTGATCTCCCATTTCAATTCAAACGCCTCCAATTTCCACTAAGGTTCAGCTTCGCAATGACAATTAATAAGTCTCAGGGACAGACCCTACAAAAGGTTGGCATTGATTTGAGGCAAGACTGATTTTCACATAGCAAACTGTACATTGCATACTCAAGAGTAAGCTCAGCACACAGGTTGGTCATATTACAACCAGAGGGGCGAACTGACAACGTGATATACAAAGAGATCCTTAACAAATAATTATTGATT